>NW_021852127.1:873202-876740 GCF_003651465.1 Formica exsecta
TATGATATATCAATACAAAACAAAAAGAATTAGAAAATATGATTGGATTTTTAATAATGAATTAAAAATGCAATTTTAATTCGTAACTGAGAAACGAATGTATATAGTATTTTTGCTTGTTAGTATCACGATTGTTCTCCTCACGAACCGCCTATTGATTATCGTATGTACAACTAAAGCTCAGTGATCACACGTCATCTGCACATTAATGCAAACGATGGAATACGTATCACATCACACATGAACTATGCATATATTCTTGATATTAAGCTGTATACTATTGTGTATTAAAAATAACACACAATTAAATATTTTTTTAAGTATTTAGCTATAACCTATATTTATTTATTTTGTTAAAAAACAGCTTTTCATTAAATAAATTCAGCGAGAACAATAGCACATTTTCTTTCCAAATACACAGTTTATATTATATATTAAAAACACAGCACAGCTGAGAAAAATCAGCTTTACATATAAATTTTTGTCAAAATACCTAAAATATAAAATATTAAATGCAAATGAGATCAGAGCTCTTGCGGCTTATATCAACGTAAAATAGCGTGATACTATCATATACTATAAAATATGTAATATAGTATATATTTACATATTTAATATGGAATGGATCCGGCGCGATCGAGAAACGACATCAAAATTCCATCGTCGCCCGCATAATATACGATTATCCTTGCTATGATCGATGCTTTCAAAATCGAAATCCATTCGTGCGACTACGTCGCTCGAAGATCGAAGGTCTCCTCCATATTCGGCAAACACTCGAACCCTGACCAAGAGCTCGCATTTTCTTAGTTACGACTTATCTCGTAATCGTGACTTCATCAGATCTGAGTACGTGGGTTTCGAGCGATGCCGTGTGTGATTACTTTTCGGGATGAAAACATTTATGCTAGAACGGATCACATAGAAAAGTACTATTGTCTGCACTTTTACGAAAGTAGTGAAGCAAAATGCCGAGCGGAGAGAAGAAGATTTGGCACTACTATCCGTCAGCAGTGAGACTACAGCCAGAAAAATCGATGAATGCAAGAAAAAGAGCAGACGGTTAGAATGTATGAGTACATAAGAAAACGTCGAGTATAAAAATGTAATATTTTTTTGCATATAGTTACTTGTATTTCAAATAAACCACATAATGTTTTAGATGTCATAGGGCATAAATCTGACATATATTTGTGTGTGATCAAGTTCTCTATATATCTAAATCATTTCTAAAATTTATCTCAGCATAGAGTTAAAACATTGTAAATATATTATGCTTATAATAAATCGCGAAATATCGGCGACCGATTACTCATCTTTGATCAAATTCTATTGCAACATCATTCTTCCGCATTCTGAGCGGTTAAGATACATTATTTACGAAGCTTTTATTTTTTCGCAATATCTACGAGCGACTTAACCAATGCACACCAAGGCGAGAATGGAAAAAACGTCGAAGACGATAAAAAGAACGGAACTCAATCGCATCAAAGATAAAAATCGTGTTTGCAGTTGATATGGGTCGATGCGGTAGATGGGGGTAATCTCCCAATTAAATCTTTGTTGTACTTTCGGATGCGCGAAGTTCTTCTTACACCGAACCGCCATCGACCTCCATAGGATTTTCCGGTAAAACGGAGGTAAGCTTGTAAACTATATGATTTGTGGCTCGCGGCGTGTCTGATATTTGATCACGACTGTTCTCATCTCTCTATAGAAATTTCGTATTTCAATTACCTTTTACACGTTGTATTTTATTATCTATGATTGAGCGCCGTATAAATTATGTAGTTTTATAATTAAAGATTAGTAATAATTTATAATAAATAAAACTATTATAAAAATATCATTCAGAAGCGCACTAAATTGTGTGCTAAAACAAAAATTCTCATTTTCATTATTAAAATATTAAAAAACCGTGAGATGTATTTAAAGTCTTGTAAAATCTCAAAGAATTACATCACTTATGATTCACGACATATATAGTATTATTTAATTATCTCAAACGTTAATTGTTAGAATCTTTGTTTAATTTCTTTTATTTTGATAAGAACAAAATTCTAATTAGATTAATCTTGTTTAATTATATATCTTAATCATACATATATGTTTTAGTATAATGTAAAATATATATAAGCTTTAATTTATATACCGATAATTATTTCAGCAATGTAATTATTATTAATTTTTGACTATTATACGTCCTCGCGTATATAAATGCAAATTTCATTTCATCGTGTAAAAAGCTCGAATATCAGGAATATGTTGAGCCCTACATGTCAAGTTAGTGATGCATAAATGTTTTCCGCAGATGTCCAGTTATTGGACGTTTCATATTGTCGCATCGTTTCATTAAAATTACATACAGTTTGCTGCCCACAAGTACACAGTTAAATGCGAATCATGCACATATTTGTTTGCATACATATATCCTGCTGAAACATCGGGTCGACTCCAAAATCACCAAGCACGAAAGCTTTTTTAGCGCTCCTTTTGCGAAGACGCGCGACACGTTCATTAACGGTCATATTCGGCGTGTTATTTATCACGATTTATTACATTATTACGGTTTATTGAGTTTTCCTCAGTTGTGTTAATAAAATCGTGACGATCAACGCATCCAGGGCATTTAATTACCATTCCCGTAGATTTGCTCGTGTATTTATGGCGGCGGTATTATTAAATTTTGGAGTTTCTTCTTACATTAATAAGTAGGTCAGGAAGTCCATTCAAATCAAGAAGTTTACTAAGCATCCACAGCTGCTTTAGTAAAGCTTTGTTCGCGTTTCGCTTAACAATATATTATATAAATTTGGATAGTCCAAATTTAACATTCTTTATCCCGTATACCTTCTAATAATTAGACTGTGCGATGAATTGATAATCACTATATATATTATGGTGTTACAGAGATAAACAAATATATTTTAAAGATAAGCAAAGAAAAAGTGCATTGATAAAAAAGTATTTTTCTATTAAAGAAATTCAATATCACAATATCGTCTTTTTTAAGTCATTTTCAAAAATCAAACTTTTAATCATCTCATAATTATCAGTAATTGTTGCAGAGATGGTCTACAAAATTAATATGCGATAAGATGTATGACGTAAAGTATGTAATATTTATACTTGTGATTTATCCTGAAATATAAACGGTAGGCATTTTGACACTAGTTAAATAGCGATACTGTACGAGGAAGCCGTGAAAAGCGCATACCCGCGTCTTATAACGCTTGCATTGATCGGGCCAGAACGCTTACGGCGCAGCTTACAGGGAAATCGCATTAAGTTTAGCCGCGACGCAATTCATAATTCCATTATTAACCCTCGCGAAAGCGGAGCGCCGATGGGTCGCTTTGTTCGGCTTTAAACGAGCGGTTTTACGTTATATCCGGCAGCTTCCTAAGCTGGAACCAAGCCCGAGGCAGGAGCGGCAAGCGCTCGCTCCTGAAAGATCACAAAATCTTCGTTAACTTTAGTAACTGTATATATATATATATATATATATATATATATCCGCGTTATTATTTTTTTTATT
>NW_021852127.1:878427-923804 GCF_003651465.1 Formica exsecta
ATATATATATATATCCGGGACTTTAACAGAACCTCGTCACTTGCGAGAAATAACCGTCTCTCTTCACGATACTGAGAAATTGACTTGAAGTTTTTATTTCGTCTTATCCGTTATACAAATTCGTTGAGCGGATAATGTCTGGGAGATAATTATAATCTATTTATTCAGTTGGTTTATTCATCTTCTATTTATGATATTACACTATTACGAATCTCAAAGTATTCATTGCCAAAAATACATATTATCTAGGCATCTTGTCGAATAATAAACTTATATAAGAGATTACAGATACCGGATGTAATATTTATTAATAGCCATGATATTATTTTAATACGTAACAATTATGACGATATCTTTATGATGTTGTGAAGATTAAACTATATTACACGCGTTATATCAACGTTTATGGTTCAGATGCGTGAGCCTTTATAACAGAAAACGCTATTTTTGCATCGGTTGATACTCCCACGCTATATGATATTATCGAGAGCATATAAAATTAGAAGGCAAAATCTCAATTTATGTTTGATATTAGAGAAATAATGCCGCTCTTTATGTATTTACGCATAAACAAAGGTGCATATTTTTTTAATAAACAATGTCACATTCGAATGCGCGAGGTCTTACAAATGTTATTATATTGCAACGCGCGAGCTTGCTCTGTTTCATTACTTTTACATGACTATCCGCAAATCGTAGACTCGCTTGAGTATGAAATAATGAACGAATTATTCTCATTGCCAACGATTAACGACAATTACCAAGATAATATTTGCGTCGCATTTATAAACGAGAAGTGTTTTCATAAACTCCAACATTATTAAACCTTCGAGTACGCGAAGTTTATCCAATGTTAGTCATAATTATTATAAGGAGTTTGGAGAATCTTAGCTTAATAAATTTCAGATAATTTCTTGATAAAATGGAATTAGATAATGTTGTCGAGATCCGTATGTGTTTTATTTTCATAATCTATCGATTAAAAAGGATACATTTAATACAAATTGATTATAAATTCGAGCTTAATGATAGAGTAAATAAATGTTATGAATCTTTAATTAAATATTGATTTTAAGCTTGCAATGTGTGTAACATACTAGTGTGATATAACAACTAAAATTTGAGTTCAAACAATGGTTCTCTCTCATAGTGTATCGATTAACAAACGTTGTAATTAAGATAATATGAATATTCATATATGTATTATAATTATTGGAATAACATACAACACGATATTATCCAATGCTTATATTATAGTAATGGCCTTTCTATATTTGCACATGTGTGGATCGATAAACTATTGAAGCTTTAAGAGATGAAAAACGATATTTGAATAATGCTTATGGATAGCAATAATAATGTTAAAATAAATAAAAAACAAATATAATGCGTCTGTTGTATCTTTTACATATTTTTATAAAATTATTTTTTTTATAAAATTTTATAAAATTATTTAAATTTTTGCTCTTTTATTTAAATAGATAAATTTTATTGACATTTGCAGCTTGTCAAATATATGTGTAACTGCGGTCGATGACGATTTGTAAGGGTGCAAATCATGTATAGAGTATTTAATTAATTTCTCTGATATAATAAAGCTGTAGCTTATTAAGATTTAGCAATTATGTTTTCTATTGCATCAAGTATACAGAATCCAGTATAAACGGGGTATTACCACTCTTCAATCTTTCATTTTAAATGAGTACGTAAAAATGGGATTGTTTATTAACCCTCTATCGCATTGTTTAGCCAATTGCAAATGAGATTATCATATTTTTAACATGAATTTGAGAACGAGACACATCAACAATTATTCATCGATGGGTAAAAACGCAAACCAGAAGATTATACAAAATTATCTAAATTGAAGGCGTAAACAAATCAACACACAATATACACTCGTGTATGAGTTTTTCTTTCTCTCTTCCTCATCACACATTTCATTTTTTCCCCTCGATAAATCCATCAATCTGAAATGCAGACGGATGGCGCGCTTGACCGGCGAAAGGATAAAAGGAGCGATAGGGGGAATGAACCGTCGGTGGCTGCAGCCGAGTTGTCGGGTGGGTAACGTTGCGTTTGCAGCAGGTAGGAAAAGCGAGTAGGAGGGTTAGCAGCCATGTGGCGAAGCGAGCGAGCAAGCAAGCAGGCAGGCAAGCTTTCACTATAGAATGCATTGAATCGCACCGAACTAAAAACAGCTTTCTGAATGTTTTATATACGAGACTACACGACCGCGACTTCCCCCAGTCCCCTCCTCATACCTTACCGCCGTAGCCTACGTACGCAATCCCCTTGCGTTATCAAACTCCTAGCTTTATGGCGGCGGGGGTTTCTCCTCTCTACCCTTAACATTCTCGTGCGTTCGTCGTCTTTTCGTATCCCTCATGCTCGCTTCGCAGCTCGATTTCCTCTCCGCCTAAGGTGTTAGTAATTTTCCATCGCTTTTCACACTTTGCACTCCACTATTTTACCATGTGTGCGTTTTTATGTAATTTAACATTGCAACGTCGAACATTGTTATTAGACAGATAATAGAAGATAGATGTATTTTTGCAAATAATTTCGTTACATATCTACAAGAACTATTCATTGAAAGACATCTGAATCGTGTTATTATTTTTACGCGCCGTTTTTCTTGCCGCATATATAATAACTGCAGCATCTAAATACCAGATATGCGCAGAATAAAACGAGAAAGACGAGACGGATTATATACACAGACAGCGCTAATGCTCTAAATGTTTAAACTTGCATTGTTTACTTTAAATTTCATTCAGCATAGCTACTGCTCGTTTTCATTGCACGCGCGTCCATCTCTGTCTTTCTCATCCTTTTCTCTATCTTATTACCGTTCCAGCTGCCTCCTCTTATCTACCTTATCTACCTACTCTCCTTCGTTCTGTGTACCTCATACCACCTGGCACATTGAAAGTTTCGCACTGCGCAGTTTGTCACCAACCCCCGTAGCTTAGGCTGGCAGGTGCGCTCGCCCCTGGTAGGTATGGACCGCGGCTCGCTTGCGATTAATGGAAAACGACATAAGCTCCGCTGATTCTGCCGTCCTTGCCGCTAATGACCTCGAACTCCGTCAGAAAGAGGAGGAGGAGGAGAAAGGTTGGATAGTGGCGACGAGATCTTCGTTTCACTCATTAACGGCAAATCCGTGACGGGGGAGGAAAATCCGCCGCATGCAGATGGAGTACGATACGAAACTCGCGTGAAACGAGATTCCAACAGAGAGAGGGAGTTTATTTGATGATCCGACGAATCACGACCTGGGAAGGAGAGAAATTTCCTCGTCGAGTTGCGATAGGAGTGCCGATTTATTATCCCTTTTCTACTTTCGCCGTACACGCGCTTTTAATGACATTAACAAGCAGATGAAAACATTGTAAACGCTTCGCGCTGACGATACGTTGCTGTTCGGAAAATCACTGATCCCGCTTGAAATGTTGTCTTCACCGCGCACGCTCGTAACGCGCGGCATTAAATCACTTTTCGCTGCACTAACTTTCCCCGAGCGAAGTTCGCAAGTCATGTAGATTTATGGAATGTAACGCATATACTTACATTTTGATTAAATTTATCCTTACAACGTACGTAAAATCTATCGAATTATTTTGCAACAGATTAGCAAGATGGGTGTCGCTCTCTTATCGCCATTAAAGAATAATATTAATACGCTTGAAATTTTAAGCGCGCAAACTCGCCGCTAGTGAGTACGGTATATGAGAATTATCCAGAATAATTTGATTTTTCTGGATCAGTCGCATGTATTGTTTAACATAACAATGTAAGATTTCATAATAATGCATAACAGTGAAACACGGACCTGGCAAGCATTCAATGATGTACAACACCGCGACATGGTAGCCAATTATAGATATCCCATCGCTGAACTTCGATATCTTGTTTCGTTATACCTATGTAAGATATATACATACGGTACGTCACGTTACGGTACTATCATTAATGTGTACGTATATCGCGTATCGATCGATAGACAATGATTCATCGAAAATGACTAGGGAGAATCAATGACAAATGCCGATGATACGGTTGGAGTCAAGCGATATTGTTCTAGAATAGAGAGTAACATTTTATAATGATAATATAACATTATTAGCATATTGGTATGCATTGTTAATAATAATATAATGTACATATATGCGCATGTAATATAATCGTGACATAAAGCATTATGATTATTACGTTTGTACTACATTTAATAATGTAATCGTGCAGTGGAAATTAGACAGATCTAAAATTGATCTGATTTACAAGATAAATTTTCATTACAGGATAAAAATTATTTATAAATTGAATATAAATAAAAAAACAATAAATTACAGATTATATTTAATATTTATTGATAAAATTTTTCAAAAAATGCAAAAATAATTAACTACCTTGTTAATACATGATATCGATGATATTGATTAATATTATTATATTAATATTGATTAATATTATTATATTAATCAATATAAAATACACGCGCTAGTAAAGAACAAAAGTTACCAAATATCAGGAAAATTAATGTTCATAAATATGTATAATACATAAGCATATCTCATAGAAGTGTGCACAATATGTTTCGATACATTCTTAAGCGATATACGGACAAATATACGGCACGCTGCTGCTTGCTCGCCAAACTTGAGTGGCTTACACGAACGAAGCCAAAACCTTTCCTCTTCGTTAGATTCCATCAGCAACCCTTTCCCTCCTACTACTCAACTCGCGCCTTACTGCCGCCGGTGGTTAGTTTTCGGATATGGGTAATAGTAATTCGTTTCAGTTTCGCACGGAGCACCGGGTAGGGTGGGTTCCTAAATCATCAGATAATTACTTTGGTAATTAATTACAACTGTGTTGGGCCGTGGACCCACCAGCTACGCCAGTAGTAGTAAAGTAAAGGGAGAGAACGTGCCCCCACTAATAAACGAGCCGTCAAGGCGCCTCTCGCCGACGCGCGCTCGTCGTCCAACCCATTTTCCATTATTCTTCCTATTATAAATCACTCATCAACTTTTTTTAACGCGCTTTCCCTTTGGCACCCCTTCCTCCGTTCCTTCTCGCCGCGCGTCGCCAATGCTGCCACGACGCAAGAAGTGAGAAGCTGCGCTCAACGTCGCTCACGGATCTAAAAACCCTCACCGCGAGAGGGATGGATCGCTCTTACCTCGACTTCAATGACAATTATACTGTCTAATGGACGAAATGAGATCACCAGAAAGATTACATCTGTCTCAGATATATATCACATTAGAATTTGTTTCAAAGACTGTTCTATTCGATTTGAGATTATTTGAATCTGAAAAGCTTAGTTAGAGTAATTATTCAATCGTTTTTATATTTCGATTGAATTTTAATGATTACAATACCGTACTTATTGATACTTTAATAATGCAACATTAAAACATATTTAATTTGATTTTTTTAGTAATTTAGAGAAACAGGCGTTGTATTAGCATTTATATATTTTATACTATTTAATCATTAAAACTATTGTGTATTCTGTTATTCAAATATTGAAATTTATTGTAATATATAAAAATAAAAAAAATAATACGAATTAATTATCTGCAGTGAAAGATAAAACGACATATGATATTTCATGATAGTTGATAAGATGCAGGTACTTATGACAGACTAAGACGACATGTTAACTTCGATGAGCGATCATTCGAGTATCGAGGCGGCTGTAGGTTTACAAGTTTGACAACACAGATCGTACAAGTTCTTTGAAAGGTCGTGACAACTTAGGGCTCAGGACTTCAGTGCGGGGGTTTATAAGATACATCTCAATCCAGGAAGTTACGAAGCAGTCTCGATACGGCCACTAACGCTCGCATAAGTTTCCCAGTTGGCCGTCCATTAGTTAATTGTGGTTTCCGGATCAGGATTCTACCAGGCATCTTTACGACAAATTGCTAAGAGAAAGCGGTTTAAGAGCGTGTGTCGCTAACGTACTAAAACGAGAGTGGAGCGAGTGTGAGAGCGTAGAAAGGGTAGGCCGACTGGGGAGCGATGTCGTATATTGGGGGTAAGTTTGACCATTTTCGCGAACCTCGCATTGCTGATCAATGCAAGTAATCAGTCTTGCCGCGAATACCCAGACATGACAGCGCAGCCGTCTCGAACTTCACAACGTTGCTCTCTGTTCTCAATTTCAACCTCCTCTTATCGATGACCCACCATTTACTATGCCCAAACTTTTCGGATCGTTCCAGTTATCGAAGAAAGGTCGTCCAAGATCCGCATGAAAGCTATTATCCGTTATTATCACCGTGAACGCAGACTTCCTGTTCTCTCGAAAAAAATTACGATGCACATTCGTGAGCATCCGAGAGAAAATAATTTATTACCTAGTAGATTGACGTTCTTCGCTGTTAAAGATTCTGGCGAATAAAATCACGATGACGGAAGTTTAATGCTCCGAAAAATGTGTGTTAAGTTGGCGTATCATTTTGTTGAAATTCGTATAAATAATATATATAAATTTTTATTCTACTTATCAATTTTTCCATTCTACCAGTATAGAAATCTTTGTATCAAACTTACAGCCGAATTTATCGTCTTAAATAATTTTATATTTATTCATCTATAAAAAACTTATTTGGTTCATATAATTTATATTGTATTAAGCATATATTTTTTGATAAAGTTATATCTATGACTTTCTTATAACTCCTCAAATAATACATATTATTTCTAGATAAACTGATCAAGCATAACGCAATTCTTAACACGCGTTGCTAATATATATATAAAAAAATACTTGATAAAAGAGTAAGAAGAAGCTTACGGCGAAAGAGATAATACGCATATTCACGAAAAATCCGATTTATGAGAAATGTGTCTGTATGGAAATACGAGAAATCTCCTTCAAAAAATACCGCATGGTTGTGCTTCCTTCAACACTAGCGAATAAACTAGCAGTGATTTTCCATTGCGATGAATAAATTGGTAATCGAGTTATCGGAATTCGGAGTCGATGGGGGTGGAAGAAATTCGAAATCCATTCGGTCAAAGTGGCGGTACTGGCCTCGGGTACACCAGCCGTGTCAGAAAACTCACGCCGATGGGGATAACGCTCTCTCCAAGACGATAATGTTGCAAATTTATATTCCAAAGGCGATCGAGCAAAGCTGCTGAATGTGCACTCTTGGCCGCGACTGGTCTGCCCTTCCCAGAATGCCACCCCTCCTAAACCACTTCTTCCGCGTCTTTTTCTTCGTTTTCCGTTGCTCCTTCTCGCCTTTCATATCTTTTGTGCATGCCATACAGCCCGATGATGTTCGACATCTTGTCGTCAATCACAAAGTGACAATCAATTTTTCATATTACACTTTTCTATTCTCTATAGCTCTCTCGGTTACCGCCGCAGTGAAGCAAAATGATCACTGCGATCACTGGTGATCACTAGTGATCACTGCGAAAGAACACTTTAGCATACTCATATTTTTACACACGTTATGTACTATTATAACTCGTATATTGTTAAATTTTTATAGCAATTTTAATTATTCCTCTATTATACTTTCGTATTTGCTGTTATTATTCTTTCTAACAGCATCATATTATAAAAAAATTAATGCATCCATAATATTGGAATATATGAATCAATCTTGTTACTGCACTTCAAAATTTTCTAGTAAACGCTGCAGAGCAGAGAATAGAAGCACTTTTTCCGATTATATAAATACTCATCAGTTTTCAAGGATAATGCAAACATTCGATCAAACTTGAGAAAAATTCGTATCAAATAATAATTTGAATTAAAAAGCTTTCAACTTTATGTTGTTGACAAAATGAGAATTAAATTATTTTACGTAATTTTAAGATTTTTATTTTATACTAAAAATATTGAAATTTTTTCACATTGAAGTTCCACCTCAAGTTTGCATTTAACTTCACGAGTCGCAATACGATAATATTTCTTCATTTATAGAAAATATTAATTGTATAAGCCGCAGCACAGTAAATATCAAAATAGTCATTAACGTTCGCGCGCGGTTTGTAGTAATTATAACGATTGCAGCTCGTATTTACTGTAAGTAAGGTTGGCCGCATCAATCTTCTTGGAAAACAATCAGTTCGCAATTAGTCCTTCTGAAATGCTGCCATATTGCATCTAGGCAGCCGTACCTATTTTGCCTACTTCTACGTATCCGTCAGGTTACATCGCTTTCTGTAGACAGTAAATGGTGCATTTACACGAGTCATTTATCACGTGATATTTAGCTTGGCAGCGTTTCAGTTAACTTTGAAATTTAAGTCCATATTCCGGAATATTATTAACGGTTTAGCAACGTGTCATTTATCAAATCGCTTAATGGTAAGTATTAATCTTCTCTCCTTCGGTGGGCAATAATACGAAAATGGTATTACTTCGTAGTGTGTAGTTATATATATCGTTGTTATTTGTTATTATGTTATATGATGAACATTAGAATTTGATGATCCGCGTGATTATAGCTGCTTTGCACTAATTGTATAGTCATTAGTCTGAATTAGCTCATTTCACTATGAAAGATATGATACAGAGAATATGATTTTTACATAAATCGAATAACAATGGCATTTTCTGTTTGCAAATGTTTAAATGTGCCTACAATTCAATATTTTATTAGATAATAATTAATTAAATGGCTATTTTTGTCTCTTTTATATTGTATAATAAAAATAAAATTTATATTGTAATTTTATAATTTTTTCTTAAAATTTTCAATTTTTTACGTTTGTGAAGCACACTTTGATACCTGCTTATTTTTTAAATATATCATTGTTTGTATATATTCTATATCACAATATCGATATTCGCAATAATATCGACAGCTTCCTATGCGTGTAGAGAGATATTCTAATTATATACTCATCATATTCACCTACATATACATCGCGTTAAAACGCCATCACTCGAGAATATCCTCGCAAAGGGAATGGGCTGGCGATAATGATTAGTCTTATGAATAATAAATAGCAAATTACGCGCGAATCAATCGGCGAATTACATCTATATTGTTCAGATGTAAATATTACTTCGACCGAAATTAGTTCAACAACTTTTGACGACGACGATTAATCCTTCCTTTTTCAAAATGTAAAATGCATTGTCAAATATTATATCAATATATTTAAAAAAAAAAAAGATACTTTAAATACTGTATCATCGAACATTTTATTTACCGTCGTCATTTATCGTCGACAAACTGGATCGATCTCGCGATCCAACTCGTTACACGCCGTTACGCGCAGTCGTCGCCACATCTTTCTTCCCGATCTACTTTTAGTAATTGAACGCTGCTTAAGGCATCATTCGACATCCACCCGACAAAAAGCCTCTCTTGCCAATATCTCACCGACGCCGATGCGTCCGCACGACATCCCGCTAAGCGGCGTCCGCAAAAGCTGCCGTCGGTGGTTTCTACGAGTTTTTAGCCTGTCTAGATCGATAGGAACGCCCGAACCAGTGTCGAAGGGGCTGTCGGGAGAATGGTATGAGATGGGGCGTAGGGAGGGTAGGAGGGGGGTGCGAATGGGTTGAGAAGTGGTGGACGCCACTTTGTGCTGCATCGACATGAATTTGTATCCCTCCGGAGCTGCCGGCCACCATTCTCACTTCTCTTTCTCTCACTGTTGTGTTCTCGTCGACGCAACCCGATCTCTTTTTCTCGTTTCCCTGTTCGCCCTTCGCCGCCCCCGCGTCATCCCGCGCCGAAAAGCTTCGGCAGTCCGCGGAACCCAGCCATCAAGTAAAAATACATCACGTTCGGCTGATCCCAAGAGCGAGTCGACACCCCGAATATCAAGAGCGATCCTTTCAGATCAACGTGCCATCGGTTTAACGATTTTTCTTTTTGTCGCTTTAGCTGCGCAGGTGATTTTTAAAGCGACCTTCGGGAACGGTGACAGTAACACGCTCGGGCTTTTTTCACGTGTCACGTATTTGCTCATGCGAGCGTACCGCTGGCCGCAGGCGTGCCTGGACTTTATCAAACGATAAACGATCAGCGGTAAAGTACCGCGCTATCTTGGCATGTTTAGTTGTAATTAATAGGTATATGAGACAAGTATGTAACTACAAATAATTTTAAAGCATAATTTTAATGATTTTCAATCATCTTAAAAATTCTTTGAAATTTCAGCATATAAAGAAATGTGTCTGTCTTAAGTATTTCTTCTCATACGCAACACTTTATGGTCGTTTCATAGCTGAAATGATATTAAATGTTGTGTTTTTAATTCTCATAAGAGATCTTTTTGTTAAAAAATAATTTTTTAGAAAAAACTATTAAACCATTAAAAAAATATCAATGCCATAGAGCAAACAATTCAAACTTCTAATATACTATTTGAAATAAATAGATAAGTATCGCGTAAATTCTGAAAAATTTTATCTTGTTCCAGAACGTGATAAATTCTTGTGTCGTATAAAATGTACGAGTTTAATAGCTGCATAGCAGACACATTCCCTACGTCTCAACCAATGTGATTACGTCCGTGTACATATGCGAGTCATGCACAACTACAGAATTCATATTATTAGTCAATTATTTCCACAACCATTGTCCCGCAGTGCAATCTAGTGTATACAAGAGTAACGCGTCTCTGTTGCATGCAATTATGCGATATTATTATAATATTATGATGTAATATATCTAAAATTGAGCGTACCGTTTCTCTTCGCAGTCGTATTACATATTGCCGCAGAAAAATTTGCAAACGAAGGGTACAGGAAAATGCGGATAAATAAGCGTTGCGGAAACGCCTTTGCTGCACATAATCAGAAAATGTTGCACTAGTTCATCCATTCACTCCGTTAGTATCTCAAACTTATTCCTCCTCCTCCTCTCTCTCTCCACCCCTTTTCTCTCTCTTTCTCTCCCTCTCTCTCTCTCTCTCTCTCTCTCTCTCTCTTTCCGTTATGCGACGCTGTAAATATGTAGCGACGCCTAATCACGTTTCACGAAAGTTCCGCGTCGAGGCATCCTATCGGTTTGTCACCCGGTAGAACGATGCCATTGTGTAACAATACTTCGATTGTAAACCACCCTACTTGCCAACCACCCCTCGGAAACCAGCACGCCCCCTCCCCCGTTTCTCCGAGCACCACGTTCCCGGTACTCACAAGCTGAGTACGCCGGCGGATAGAACGTATCCATAATGCGACGAGCTTAGCGCGCGCGTGTTAGGATCGTCCCGGTACAACCGGGCAGATTGAGGCTTAGAGCAACGGCAAACAGCATCAATTTGGCATCGCGCCACCACGCACGCTGATGGATACACGATAAATGTGTATGTATGTACGTGCGCGCGTGCGTGCATGTAACCACACACACACATACACACACGTACATATGGAAATCCTTACGCACACGCACTTTAGATGCTGTATCGCGCAGACCATTTAATTAAGCCGATTCAATGTAAACGAGACTGGGCCACGGTAATGTTCATCGGCAATCATGCGATGTTCGTTAATACCGCTCATTCCGAGTAATTTTCTATCTCACTTCGGTAATAGTTCCATAAAGGCCGGATATGCCCCTGGAATTAGAGAGGCTCATAGCTACAGCAATCGCGTATTGGCTTTGCGACTGTTGACAGGTAAACTTCTACCACGTGCATAGAGAGACAGGGCGATGAATAAAACATGCGGTTACGGGATACGGTTTACATTTGGCAGTGAGACTAATTGCAACGCGATAGGCCGACAAGCTAATCATTTATGAGACTCAGACATCGAATTTGACGTTCATTTTTTTTCCTCTGCAAACCGTGCGACGTGTATATAACACGAGACACTGATGCTATACTTCTCCTTGAAATAAGGAAGAATTGACCCCAATCCGCGACTAACAATCTAAGTTTTATGCATGGTCATAACTTGAAATCGTCCCGTAGCTCGAAATGCGTCCTTTCGACCAAAGATTTACGTGCCCAGCGCGTGTTATGCACGAATTCGAGCCCCGATTGGCCGACGCGCCACTTCGCCTGACCATTCTGCCCTCGTGTCTCTCTTGAACTATTTAATTAAGCTGGTTCCTCCCCCACGCGCACCCCGCATTCTCGCATAAGCGAGAATGAACCAGGAGGAACACGGGCGCGAACTCGCGAATTCCATTTACGCGAGACGATTTCGCGCTATTGTTTCGTCAATAGTCATCATCATGATTGTACGGGGGGATGGATAGGCGCGCTGGCAATGAAAATGATCGGTGAAGGTCTGCTTGGGGAATATCGACGGGCGAAATCCGACGTGCAACGTAGCAACGGCAATTCGGTCGCTATCTACGCTCGTCTAGGGACAATGCATCATGCATCCCGTTGCTGCAGGTACGCCGGTGAACCTTGCACAGCCAGTACACACCGGCTGCATCGCAGTTTGAGCTATGCATTGGCCAATATGTCGTTCATCCCCTAAATCACGACGATTTACAGTTGAGCCTGGTCGCGCTATCGATGGCCGGCTCGTATATACGTAATCTACGCTCTTTCGCCTGTCACGGGACTGACGAAATAAAAACTGTTGGGAAAAATTCGCCGAGCGTAACGATTCTAGTCTTCCCTTTGCTGTGACACGTTGCACACCATCGAACAAATTGCTCATATTTTTTTTTACCAATCATGCACCAAGAACGGTCTAACAGCCTTCTCTCGTTGAATATCCATTCTTCATATTATTAAAAATATGATATAGCCATAAGAGTAGGATATATTAGTAAATATATTTATGAAAATATTCTCTTTAATATTCTAGATAATATATGGTTAATTTTTAAAAAGATGATTATAATACAACATATGGAACAAATATTTAAAATTATATTTTCGTTTATTAGTTTTTAAAATACTTTCTAATTGATCACAATTACAATAATTAAGCTTGATAATAATCTGCGAGAATACTTTTGGGGCAAGCTAATATACTAGCGAGTACAATCAGTCACAAAATACCGTCATTGTGCGTTTAACAATGCACTTTCAATTCGTGATACAGTTACGAATGCATTGAAATGGCATCGGTATGTCTCGGTTAATACATCTCGTGCAATTGCCAAAGGTGACTAGTGCAATGGTAATTAACATACTATACCCTATTCATTATTTTAACTGGTTTGAAGGTGACGTATGTGTTTTTAAATAAATTTAACAGAATTATGTTTTCTTACATTTATTATTAGAATAATATGTGTAGATATGTGTGTGTATTAGAGAAGCAAAAATTATAATAACGTAATTTCCCTTTTTTCTTCTCATTATCAAATTAAATTAAGATAATTATAATATGAGGTAAATAGAAATAAAAACTTTTTAAACTTGTATTCAAAAAAAGGTATAATGATCAATTGTCTAACTTGCGATCAAAAGGCAGTAGAGGAGTTAAGAGGGAGTAAGAGTTTCACAGGCAGTAAGTTAATTTTTAATTAAAAATTCCATTTATCTTCCAATTCTATATTCAACCGTCGTCAGTATGGAAAACATTCGCTTGATATCATGCTGCCCGCCGGTATTAAATGATTGAAATATTCACCGTAGCGTATATTTTAAAAATACCTATTTCGCACATTCCATACATTGTGCATTCTCGCAGAAAAATCCTTGTATCAGAAACAACAGATCTAAAGTACCTCCGGGAGTCAACCCGGTTAAAATCCCCCATGGAAGAACGAGGTAGCTGGTTATTATTGACCGCGAGAAACAAAAGGTCGAATCATGCTAGTAGAGGCTTACAGAAAGAAGGATTTGATCAATGGTGAATACAAATGTACGAATTAATCGCTGGAAGCAGCTCGATCAACTTCAGGCATTTGTCTAATTAGATTTAAACCATTCGTTTAATTTAATATTTTCTATGATTTTCCGTTAAAACTGATTAGCGTTTATCTTTTTTTTTTCTTCTATTCCAACATTTTTATCGAAATGATAAAATGATAAAAATGGATAAAGCGAATTTTTTCTTCCATTATAAAATACACTCTTTTTCTACATTTGTTGTCATTTACAAATAACTCACATCTTTATTACCGAATAAGTCGGTTTATGACATTCATTTACAGGATATCAATAATGCGATAGGATAGTATCGGAAATTGCAATTCTCGTCCGACAACATCTCCATGATATCAGCGTTGCGTTATATAGTACTATAATAGCGACACGGCCTTACGCGATTTGCAAATAGACTAGTAGAGTTACATACCGATACTATTTCACCATCCTGCTCTAAAATGTTATTAAACCGTATTACACATCTAGTATCGCTCAGTTATTAGCGGCCGACAACTTTATTCAGCTCGAATACGCGAGCCTATTCGAATTTTGACAAACATTGCCAAAGCTTTGGAAATGTAATTTGAAAACAGCGTGCGCCATGATAAAACACAAGATAATGTCTCCATTTACTTCGACCGAATAAAAACAATCAAAATCAAACACAGAATAATCTACGAATCTTCGCATCAGCTGAGTGCTGATTCATATTTTCTGTAAATCTGAGCCCAAATCTTATGAGCAATCCACGTGTGCGCAAATGTACCACTAGTTCTGGGAGCGGTCATCCAAACTGAGATTCGATTGTGTTCACTCCGCTAGGTTTTCGCCGCACGGAGAATTAATAGAGGTTTCCATTGGCGGCACAGGCGCCATCCCTGGCCGCAGGGCATATTTTCTCTCGTGCACAGGGAGTGCGTGCAAGCCACTCGGCCCGTTTCGAGGTACAATAAATCAACATTTCACCGTTGTCCGGCGAAATTAAGGAAACCCTTGATCTACGGGCCATCCACGCTCGATTCCTGATGTACGGCGTGGCCCGGACTTTTGTATGTCCACCCCCGCATTGTGCTGCTTCAATGGATCTCACTACCGTGCCATGGCGCTCGGATTCGTTTCTTTCCTATTTTCTCTCCATCTTTTACCTTCGAAACTGTCGAGGGGATCCATTCATGTCGTCAATCCGCGTAAAATCGTCACGCAAGACGTGACACGGAGAACAACCTCTTGAATAAATTTAAATCAAATATCACGTAACAGATTATATTTTATAGAAAATAATTATCTTTTTATATATAATGCAAAATTAAACAGCCTTGCCTTATTATTAACTCGACGTATACTTTCTCGTGTATAATCTGCATACACACGTTGTAAACATGCAATACGTACATACATGACACGCGGACACGTATCACGATTTTAGTAGCCTTATTCCATAACACATTGAAATTTCAACGTGGCAGTATGTCACGACCATGATGATGACAGTAATAATAATGATGTTTACACCAACTGTTTACAACTGTCATTGTCGCTAACGTTGATGAAAATGTTCAATACTACATTAAAACGGAAGTATTATTTCGCCGGCAAAAAAGAAAAAGAGAGAAAAATGAATAAAGCTGCAATAATAAATGGCGCTCCGTTAGTCCCATTTTATTGAAAATCGTGGGCCACGTTTAACTACCCAGACGGTGGGCGAGTCATGACGCGTGACGTCATCATCAAAGATCCTTTAATACTGACATCTTTTTCATGCTACGTCCTTTCTGTATTCAACCGGGCCATATTTCAACAAACCTTCTCCCTACGAAATCAGATCTTGCCAACTATTTACTGCCGGATGAAATCGAATTCGATAGATTTCGTGAAATTTTGTTGGAAGCAAACCGGTTCCAAAACCACTTTCATGCAAGATCCTTTTCGGTGAAATTATGGGTATTTGGTTCTTGATTCACAGAAAAGGTTTCAGTCTTTTTAGTCATTTTGAACTGTATGAATGCGATGCTCGCTGAAAAATTCAGTAGACAAGAAAAATGCATGGATAATTTAATCAACTAAAGAAACCTACAGCGTAGATGAAAAGAACTGTGTCAAGCAAAACATTTCATAGAACTCTGCCTCAACAAATATTTATCTTAATGGTAAAAGAAAAACCTTTTTTTATAATTAGAAACATAAAAGAAATATTAAAATATTTCAAGTATATTAAAATATTCATTAAAATTAAAAACGGAATTAAAAAAAGAATTGTAATTTAAGAAAACTTACTATCTTAATTTAAAAAATGGCACACACGAATTACATTAATTTTAAAAAACAAATATCTACAACAGAATGGATTGTACGTGGCTTCTATTAATATATAATATTTGGAAAGAAGAACAAACACAATATACGCATATACGTATCAAATTAACAACAAACATTATCGGTTTTACCTAAAACTTGATCTTAAATTTCAAAAAATATCGAATGATTTAGGTCAAGGTATCGTTGATTGTGTTGTTGGAATCTCGAGAATCTCGGGATGAGAACGAGAGAGAGAGAGAGAGAGAGAGAGAGTTCGCGGGCAAAATCAACTTTCGTCAATTTCCTGTTGATATCTTAATAGCCCCAGGATCCTGGCGCGATGCGATAGTGTCGACTGTGCCGGTCTAGAGGGAAGAAGATGATGAGGATCAGACTAATTCACAAGAATGGGCCACTGTGTGTGCCCACCGGAACTTCCCTCCGACCGGCAAGGATAGGCCATCAAACTGATTGTAATCAGACCACCCTTCGTCTCTGACGGTCCACTTCTATTTTACCCTTCCTATACTTTCCACCAGCGGCATACTACGCATTCAGAGTAACTGATGCCCCTGGTAGAGATCTTCCGGCGGTAACTCGATTTTTGACTACTCGTCTTGATCTATTCCTGGGAATCAGTGTGGATGAAACCATATTGAATGAAAGAAAGGGTGCAGATAGGAGAGAGGCAAAACGAAAGACCAGAAAAGAGAAGCATATTTTATCGAGCCGATGTGCGAGGCTGTACCGCAACGCCCGCGACTTGCACTCGACTGCACGACCGTATGCGAATCGATAATTTATCCCTCCAAAAGCTTACTTCGCACACCGTTTCGTTGCGCCCATCCTGGCTCGGATGGTGAAATTGCACAAGTTTTTACGAGAGTAAAAAGCATATGTAATTAAGAGAAATCGTGGCGTTCGATGCGGTAAGAGAATCGACAAATTGATGCACTCATACTAAATAGAACAGATTTCAAAAGGCGCGCAATAGAGTGGGATAATTAGGAATAAAATAAACGAGTATCATTTATTGCCTCTTGAGAATACCGTAACTTCATATTAGAGATATCCATAACTCCCAAAGCAATCGCGTTTTCAATCGCATTTCGATCAACGAGAAATGCAAGCACGTTTAGTACAAATGTATTAGAGCACTTATAATTCAATCTTGTGGAATAACATTAGCATACATTATGTCATACGATGTGTCGGTTTGAAAATTCGATGCGGCACTTCTGAAATGATAAATGTTTGCATAATGTTATTTAACATAATATTATTTTGTAATCAGACGTCATCACAAATTCTCGTTTGCCTTCTCCAATGAATAATGATACTGTTGCATATTATTACACACAGTTTTGCAAATAAAACTCTTGTAACAATTCAAAATTAATCGTCATTTCCAAAAATTCACGTTCTGCAAACAGCATTGAGATCGATCGTTTAAAATGGCTATGTGATTAATAATTACTTATTAATTATTATCCATTTCAGATGTGCTCGACAACCTGCAGCATTTGTTCAAAAACAGCTGCGATTAATAATTATTTATCATCGCTAACCAGTCCGTATATTCATGTAGGAAATGATTAAATTACTACCGTGTCTTTACATCAACTCCTATTCTCCATCGAGTTATTTTGAAATGTCTATCTTAGAGGTCGCATCTTGTGTATTATGAAAGATCTTCGATTGTCGGAGCGTTCTCGCGCGTAATTTCCCGCGATATTTTATTTTCTTTGTATTTATGCCAGATATTTTAGACCGAATCATGACGCTGTTAGCGAAGGAGTGTCCATTACTAATTTAATGAAGAGATATTCTCAGAACAGCTAGGCGTGTTATTTATTCAGTATGTGACAACTATATAAACACGAATATTGTAAAATAATATGCATAAATCAGTTATATTAAAAACCGATTTCACGAATATTTATGTTTCGTTTTTTGACATAGAGATGAATATAGTAAACATTAATTTTAATTTTAAAAGGAGCTTCATAGAGAAACATTAATCTTTTATCAAGTTATTGAATTTTTATCTATACTTTTTGTTGGATCACTGACAGCGAAATTTAATCATAAAGATATATGTTTGAAACGGGAATAACAAAATAAATATATTTCACATTTTTCGTTTCTATTCAGTTTTATGGTATGTTCTCATTGCTAAAAAAATAATGTTCGCCAATATATCATCATTATTCTCCATCCAAATTCTTTCTGCCAAAAATTTACCGCATTGTTTATTTTTCCAGAATGTATCTAATCGTCTCGTAAAAATTTTTGTTTCAGAACACTATCACATATTTGTTGGAGATCTCAGCCCGGAGATCGAGACACATACCTTGAGGGAAGCATTCTCAGCCTTCGGGGAGATTTCGTAAGTCTTCTTAATCTTGTTTATTAAAGACGACTTATCTTTCTATTAGAATTATATGAGCGATAATATAACGACATATAATATGTCACACCAACACTTTTCCAAAAACGTAAAATAATCTAGTTTCTGATCTACAAAGATTTTTAACATTATTCTTTTCTTCTACATTTAAAAGTAACTAATGAATATACAATCACTTCCCCCCTTAATAAATTATTATAGAATACTTACTAGAATTGTAAAGCTTATATAAAAAAACATATTTAAGAAAAAGATTTATAATATTTACTAGAATATAAAGAAGCACTCTATTTGAACAATATGAAATATTTAATTTAGGCAAAAAAAAATATTTATTTTTTTTTTGTATTTTTTAAATACTCTACAAACATCAATTAAATAACTCGTTATTCTAATATACATATATCCTAAATATAAAAAGAATTATAATATTTATATAAGAGACTCACGCGTACTGTTATAAGTCGCAAATATCGTTTGCAATCTCGATACTTCTGGAAATGCAATTTTATAAGAAAGCAGTGCTAAATCACAGCTTTACCGCATTGGGAAATGTTAGTGCTGACGATAAATAGACATAATCAAATCCCTAGAAATTGCAATAGAAGGAGAACGGAATATTTCGTTTTATCAACCGGCTTCGTAAGTTTATTACACTTTTAACGATCTCGCCCTCTCGTCCTAACTGAGCTGTTTTACGAGTTTCCATCATCGTCCGACGTTTCACGATGCACCGACGCGAACAATAATAACGCATATCTCAGCGATCGTGCGGCAGCTACCACGAGTCCTGTGACCTTGCGCTCCGTTAAACTCGCCGGTCGATAGATGCATGACGATAATATCGCAAGCACCGATACCCTTCGAAGTCGGGTGTCGCTGCAAACTAGTAGTGAAGTCGCGTCAATCTCCGCAGTCTTGATCGATTGTATCAATAAGCCAGTAACACTAAGATACTTGCATTTATACAGCAGAAGTTACAGCGGTGAAATTGATTTTATGCATCTCTGCAGACAGCCCTTATCAAGTAAAATTAATTCCCTGTTAATTTAACTCATCATTAATTTATAATAGATAAAAAACTCAAATATTTTTTATCTCTTGCATCTCTCTTTTCTTTTGCATAAAATATTATAAACAATTCTAAACTGTAATAATTAGACATAAAATTATGGAGAAACGTAAACTAATATAAAAAATTTTTTTAATTCTTTGATATATATAAATTTTTAAAATTATTCTCTTTAATTTTATTTATATACACATAATCACAAATATAATACTTGTTGACATTGTACTTCTAATGTGATAATACTCTGAAATTTTCAAATAAAGAGAATTACCTTTATTTCTAAAGGCAAATTATGCCACATATGCCGCGTACATATGCCAAGGATTCGTGATGGTCTAAGAATAGGTATAATAAGTGGCAGCACTTCGATTTCGCAAGGAAATTATGTGAGCAAAACAAAAGGAACATATTGAGCTTACATTTTGCGAGCATGCGAAGTGTCAGTAAGCCCGCGCTCTACATCGATTGTATCTGCAAACAGTATGCTACGCCCTGTGATTTTACGTGACGAAAGTCAGGGACAGTATCGCGATTTCACACCGCGATAAAACCGCAAAGTGAACGAAATAAATGTACTCGTAACTATGTGGCATTACTTGTACTTCACCGCGACATTTATTTCACACAAATATTTCTCTGGGCGGATATTTACGTTAACAACAATTTATCATCCCGCGGTTTATCATCTCTCTATATCTTGCGCGGATTAAGAATCTCAATCCGTAAAAATCGTAGAGGTAAAATCGCTCCTTCTAAAGCATATATCTTCGTATCCGTTTCTCTTGCGGCAAGAAATCTCCATTCGGATTTCGCAGCCTGATTTATTCTTGGCTCATGTAGATGCACCACCTTTGCGCCGACGAAACTTCGCGAGCATTTGCTCGATAGAAAGAAAAAAGGGAATCGTCGAGCAAGGTATCGAAATTTCAGATTCCAATCTAAACTCGGCCTTCGAGCGACAACCGTGTTCAGCGGCGAAACAGCTGGAGAGGTAGGTACAGTTTGCGCCGCTTGGTACAAGAAGACGGCAGAAAAATGGGCCCCTCTACCCCTCCCACTGGAAAAATCGATTCAAACTCGCTTCACGAGTACCTAAGCCGCGCTTTAAAAAGCTAGTGAAAAATTGCCAGCGGTTTTCCTCTTTTATTTTGTTTTTCCCAAGCCCCTTCTTCTTCCTCTCCACTACCACACCAATGCTCCTCACGCCTCTTCTATGCTCCGTCCAACGCTCCTTTCTCCGATCCCTCGTTCCTTATGCGATAAACATTCGTGATTAATTATATCTTTAGTGCGATCCATTCGATCGAGGCTGATACTATACCGCAAGGAATCTTTGTATAGCGGGTAAAATACATTACGCGAATAACAAAGAGGCAAGTCTATCTAAATTTGCTTTTGAAATAGCGTCGTTTGACTTTCTATAGTGATAAACGCAGCTTAACGCAGAAAAGCGAGTTATTACGAATTTATGTCGATATTCCGTGCTAAGCAATTTCACTATTCTTATATACATGCCGGTCAGCGTATTTCCCTCAAATATGAATAACGCCATGCTGGCGAATATCGCTTGCCAAGCGTGAAACGCGGTTTAGCGCTTCTGCTTTTCGGACAAGCCTTTATGAATATTGTACCATAAATTCTAGTTTTATATATATATATATATATATATATATATATATATATACATACATGCATGTATGTTTGTATATGATGTATGTTTCAATATATGCGTGTGATCTGTCACCACAAAATGTCATGATGGAATACACCTTTTGTTTTGATAACTTCAGAAAATTACTTATTTCTTTTCTAAAAATACTCTGTTCTTCAGCTGTTTTCCGTAAAAAGAAAATTAATGGAAAAATGTGACTTTTATATAATCTCTCAAAAATTTATTTAAACATATGATTATAAGCTCTCGAAAAACTTATATCTTGTTGGTGAACTTTTATAATCAAAAATATTTTCAGTCAAAATAAATTAGAACAAAAATTGCGTTATAAAAAGATAAGATAAAAAAAAGACAACACTTAAACTTAAAAACTCAAATAGAATGTTATTTTGCCAAAACGTTGAGATATATAAAATATATGCACGCGTCCACTCTCGTATTAAATATTATAGAAAGCGTAATTATATTTAACAAAGGGGGGAATTTAATTACAAATTGCTGATTCGCCCGCTATTGACTAGAAATTTTAACAATGCAACTTGAAATTTTAACCATGTAAATTAATTATTGGTCATAATTTACAAATGACGCAACATCGAAACATAAATCGAAGATTTAATTGATGTCATAATTACTGATAGAGCAAAATAAATATGCTTTGAAGAAGATACATTATAGATAAGATATAAGAGAGAGAAGACACAAAATGTATTTAATGATGATAACTTTAAATTCTACATTTGTTTAGTTGTTTAACGTTTCTATTACATTACTTTCATATGTAAGAAAATAAAGCGTTAAAGAATAATAACTATTTTTTATAAAAAAAACTAAGAATACCTTTCAAAACTTAGAGAAATCTACTACAATGCACTATTACAATGATTACAATAGGAAAGGGATTTCTGAAATGGTCCATTCACATAAGTACTACAACTTGCTTCAACCTATGTCTACATTTGCATACAAGCACATTGCACTTATACCTTGATTACTCTTGGAGCGATTCGAAGTAGCCACCAGGATCAAAGACAAAATAGCTTCGGATAATACAAACCGGATTACGCTCTGTTATAGCTTTATATAAAAACTCTACTGCACGGTTAATTATTATTTATTATTACACAACGCATTTTCATTGCCAATATGCAGAATTAAGAAACTACAACAAAGTAAATAGGAGATACGATAAAGCAAAAAAAAATATATAGAAGAAATACCCTATATACGAAAAGTTTTCGCGTAAGACAGAACAAACATAAAATTGACATTAATTGAATTTTATAGACACCTGATTTATAACTCATAAAATGCTACAACACAATACGATAATTAAACATTTTATTATTCAAACCAATAGTGCCATATATAAAAATATAATACGATAACATATGTAGGGTTATAAGATCGAAGAAGCAATTCATGCATGTTGCTCTCGGGAGTGCCGCTTATAGTCACGTGTTTTGGGCATTTCCGTACAGCGTTAGGCCGTTAGTGTCACAGCTTGATCTCGGCGGAGAACCAAAGCTCGCTTTCAGGTTTAAATGGTGGTTAAGTAAGCTGCACGGTCGTCTCGCCCCAACTTAACTGCCCTTCGACGATACACGTACCGTCTAATATACACATTCACGCCGTGGCACACAGGCGTGTTGCTATTAAACGTGCGCGCACGCTCGCGCATGCAAACGCGACTAACACGTTTCTAGAAAGAGGGGGAGGGAGAGAGAGAGAGAGAGAGAGAGAGAGAGAGAGAGAGAGAGTCCGGCGCGCGTAGCTTAACTTATGATACACGAAGGCATCGTTATAATCGGGCTTCTGCAATTTTGCACGTCCACCGACTACACCCCGCCACTATCCAGTTTTAATCCATAGATCTAGGACTTGAAGGAAATCTGGCGCGACGTCGGCGGAATCTTGGCAAAAGTATAACGAGTAGTGGCTCGGCGTGTCCCCGAGCAGCGCCGCGCACATTGCCGTATCCGAGATTTCGTTATTAATATTTAACTACGGCGGAAAGATTAAAAAGTTTTAAGGAATTTTAATATAGCCGTCCCCCGGAGAGTCGTTTCCATGCTGAAACCTGCGCCAGACGTTCTCACACGGATGCTGCTGCGTCAGCCACGTGTGCGACCACATATACCGTGCGCGAATGTGTGTGTGTGTGTATATATATATATATATATATATATATATATACGCGTATATGTCATACACGTGTAACCTGCACACGTGTGCAAAACTCGCGTAGGCGGACGTAGAGGAAAACGAATACATATATGCGCGAACACACATTGAAATTCGAGTGCAACCGTTTCTCGCGGTGCAGCGAACAGAATTTTAACGACCCTCGTTATCAATCTCACGACGAACGAGTTTCGACTGACCGGCCGATCGACTTCGATCAGCTTCGCGGTATACTTCGTCCGTTGTTCGTTAACGCTCCGTGGAATCGGCACCCTGAAGTTACCTATAGCGTCAGTTAAGTATATCGCAGATGAAATTCCAACGATTTGATTGCGCCAACGAGTAGTCATCCCGTGACATTTCCGATATCTAGTGTCGTTAGCATCTAGTGTCCTCCTTCATTAGGAAAATATTCCATCTATTTTGATCGTTTCTGTGTAGGTACAAATTTCATAGGTTTTTTTTACGAATTATATTGACTGCATCAGTTTTTTTCTATCGATTCGACATATACTGTTTCAACTGGGTATGCGTTTAGCGCTTATCGCACTCTTCACGCGTGATCTACCATGTATACAACATGCGTCCAAATTAATATTTCGCTGAGCGAGGTGAGCAACACGCATGACCAGTCTAAATGTTGAAAGTTTACGCAGTACTTTCTAGTCTTTCTGAATAATCTGTTAAAATGTTACATGTCATTTATATCCGGTGAAAATGTGCCACAACGTCATAGACTTAATATATGATCAAGAAAGAATAAATTTAATCCGTATTCGGAACGATAATTTATTTTTACGCGCGTGTATGTATATATTTATATATGTGCGCGCAAAAAAAATCAAAATTTTAGATTCATAATAAAATATAATATTCTTGTGTAACTAGTGAGTTTTTAAATGCAGAAAATTTTACAAACATTATGTACGACTAAGTGAATAAAATAAATTAAATTCTATGTTAAAAATGTAATATAATTTTTTTTTTCAATTTATAAAAAATATATTAATGCTCTTCTTCAATTTCTATTATTACGCGTAAATGCATCTCCAATCATAACACGCGAGTTAATAAAAGCTGATGTTGGGAGGTAACCTTAGCGAGAATATAAATGATATCGATTATACACCATATACACATGCGATAACACCTGTTTTTTACTTTATGTAATGTTTAGAGTAACGTGACTTAGCTCTTTAATCATCCTTATAGAAAAAGAATATCATAAATGATGAAAAAACACTATTTTACGGAGCGTACCTAGTGACTGAAGTTTTATTTATTCGCGGCGGTAACTTTGCTTATAAATTACAACGAAACCTTCGCAAGTAAGAGTTAACACACCGATAATGATCGAAATATTTCGCGGCAGCTTTCCTTAAGAATTCGCACTATTTATTCTCCAAACCGGGTATAAAGAAGAAAACGAGTGTGAGATAGCGTCGAAAAGATAAAAAAGCATGATTGCTTTACTTTGCAGATCGTCGCCGTTGGTCGAGGGTAAGCGTAAAAAGAAGTGGGAGGCAGTAGAATGGGAGAGGTAGCGGCAAGGGTGGTTGGAAAAGTTGACAGCCTCCGAAAGTTTCGACACCCTATAGGGAAAGCGACGGCTCGATTAGTTTGCAAACGACCGTAACTTTTGCTCGAGATCTTTATCCGTAAAAGTACAGACAACTTTCTCGTACCGCGGAGGCGGCAATGGCGGGAGTAGATAGATAGATAGGTAAGGGATACGACTGTTCAATTGTAATGTCTGGACATAATAACTCAGCTTTCACTATACGTCCGCGACGTTATCTTTTTTTTCTCCTTCAAACGCGCTCTCTCATTTACGCGTATTCCTCGCCTCTCCGCCGCGCTTAGACTTCCTAGCATTACCGCAAAGTAACTTCTAACTCTACCGTAATTTTTTCAGGATTATCAACGCGCACGTGGTCGACATTCGTGCTTGTCAGCTGAAAGCTTTTTAAAACTTCGTGAGAATAGTACAGAAGCACGTCCACAGAGGTGTGAAAATTTTATGCGACAAAAATGAAAAAGTTCCCAGGAATTGCATGTATAAAACCGTTCAATTTTTGCCCGGGGTTAAACATCGTTTTTTACTGTGACTAATGTAATTCGATTGTCACTTGCGCAATCTCTCTCCCTCTCTCATCCTTTAATGTCCATTACCAGATGTTCTCATCCATTTAATTTTTCGATGCACATGCCGGCTCTTGTAGAGTACCCAATCTATAAGAAAGACGAAGGGGATCAAAGCAACGCGAAATAGCTCAGCCCACCGGATATCGAATTTCGAGGGTGGAAGAGAATTATTACTTACAAGTCTCTCGCTGGTTGCGTACTTACCCCCTACTTACCCCCTTATCGGCTATCTGAAAGCAACCGTACATTTCTCATACTGCGTAAACTCCTATTTATTCGTCGATACATTTTATTCAATCCTAAAAGTAGCACGGCTCTGACATAAGCGAATGCCAGGAATTACGCCGAGTAGGTATGTCAGAGGAATTCCGAACCCGCATAGCGCTTACGCTTCAGCGGAAATTCCTGAAAATGTTGCGATCTTCAAAAATCTTTCCCGCTGGCGGATACGACGGCGTCGACGACAATATCCCGTTCACAATTTCGTCACTGTCACAATTTTCGTGCTAATGACACTAGATACAATTCGCGCGTCATCCAACAAAGACATACTGTAACATTTCACACACAACCGCCCGCATGTTACGCCGGCGGAATTCTTACTCGCGCAAATCCACGCAGATCCATATACTCGCGAGTGTTGCGAATGGGCGGTCACTTGATTTATTACTCCTCAAGATTATCACTCCCTTTCGGAGCAGAAATCCGCCTCTCTTCTTTGACCTCTCTCAGTCTTTCCTCTGAGAACCCTCGCTACTTCTCTGAGTGGTTTGTGACTTCCTGCTACGGTTTACGGAACGAACCTAGGGTCCGTAATTCTAGACAAAAACTGTAACGTATATATAAAAGATCAAGTTTGCCTTATCAATAATTATTGATAATCCACCAACGATAAAAATTTTGAAGCCGAAATTGAAAGTAAAATTTTCTAGTCGAGAGAATTTAATACACTTCGCTAAATTTTTACTTGTAATGACAATATTATACTGTCTGAATATAAGTCTGACTATAACGGCACTATACTACTTAAATTTGACTTCTAGTTACGGTATTGTACTGTCATTCTTTACGCACATTAACATACATGTGTAATATTCTTATGTTACAAATTTTACCAACGAAACATGTGTTATAGTATCTCGACATATGAATTAAAATTATTTCTGTCTGTAAAATTTCAGTTGCAGACACAAACAAAGATAAGTGAGACGAAATTCTCGCTACATCCCGATACATCCCTCGACGCAATCTCGTTCTCATCTCATCGCGTCACGTGAAAAACCTCCACGTCAATCTCATTTTATCCGTGATAAATCCGACGCGTATATTCCATGCTCTCTAACAAGAACATATGCTCGTTTCTACCGTATTACTCGTACGGTTGCCCTTCTGATGCACAACGATAGTACGAGCGGCTGACTACGTCGTAGAAAGGGTCGTGGAGAGCGATATTCCGTGAAATGATTCAGGGAAGTCGCCGAATGATGCGCCTCGCTGGTTCGGCGGTAGGCACTTAAAATCCGGAGACTGGAGTCCTCTGCTCCGGGCTCCGACATCCGGGGGATTCCATCCCGGATCTCGGTGCTCGGTTATAGTAGTAATAGTAGTCGGTCGCCGGCGACCGAATCCACTGAACGAGCGGTGCACTCGGACTTGAGACGTTGTCAGAGTTTAAATCTTACCCCCGCCCGTCCTCTTCTCGCCACCACTGTCGGGCTGCACCGGCGCGCGGACACCCCCTCCTTTCCTCTTTATTTCCCAACTCCGTCGCTCTAGAAGACGACCGCTTCGGTACTTTCTGCCTCTAACCCCTTATATGACCGTCTTTCTCGACAAACTGACCCCGTAAACTTAGCCTCGCCCCAGCCATCTTCCTCGTCCTCCCTCTTACGTCTCAACTGACGCTTCGCCCCTCGGCAAATAGTCAAAGAGAATTCGGTCCAACAAAGCTGTGACATAGTTATGACCACCTTTAACGTACCTACGTGACATGGCATTCAAAATTGTCTCGCCTGTCTTACACGGTTTCAGAAGTCTAGTAGCCTTTGGCGATCATCTCCTCCTCTTACTTCCCGTTCCGAAGTGTCAATTGCACACTGACTCGTGTAATGCGTCGAAGAAACGTCAAATTCGCGCGGACGCTGTATATTTCCTCCTGTTGCAGGAAACGTGTGCGATTAATTCTTTTTTTTTATACTTCGAGTACTTTAAGCAAAAAAAAAAAAAAAGAATTAGTAAATATTTAATCAATTTTCTCGCGCGTTCCGCCTGATGAATTTAAAACACCATCACGATCTTTAACGTCCTTAACGTTCCGTAGACGGTAAGTACGGTAGCTCCGTACTTCGCAAACTTCTTTCGGCACGGTGAACTTTCCTTCACTTTCCCGACTTCGTTCGCAACTTTTGAGATACTTTGCTGCTTAGCGTAAGCATTGCGCGGCGTCAGACCGTTGCGTACGCCCTTCGAGTAAATGTCGAGACGGACCATTCTTTCCACAAACAGTTTTCCGAAGAACTCAACGGAGATGGCGTAAGTAGAAGAGGGATGATGCCGGAGACGTGTAATGGTTGATTCCCTCAGAAAGGAAGCATTCGGTATGTCGGATGTTCGGGTGAACTAGCCAAGCACATCCGAGGTGGAGGGTTTTGGTAGGTAGGTCAACGGGTATGAAATTTCAATAAGGCTGCTACTCCGCGTCGCCACAGAAGAATTCCCTCGGCGCGCGTATAGTCCACCAGGGTTAGAATTATGCTTAGAGTCTGAAATATCGAGCGACGGAAGAAGGGCGTGGAGAGGGTGGCGCAAGAGAAGAGCAAAACGGAGATCTTCGAAGCGGGTGCGGAAGCGGGGAAAAGGAAGAGTAGAGACAGAGATCTAGTAAGAGACTGCATCGTGCATTCTCTTTGTAAACCTTGCTAAGGATCTTCTCCCATACCCTCGCTATCCTCTCGCGCAGATAGAGAGAAGATAGACTCGAAGTACATCCAAATACAGCCCACGTACGAGTCTCGCTTTGAAGCTCAATATCTCGTTTGCCAGGAATCGAACCTGCCGAAATCAATGTCACGCACAAGTCTTGTCCCGAAGCTCTCAGTTTCATTGCCTTCCGCCTACGACTCACTTGCCACTCAAGTCACATGACATTCAAGATCGAGGTTAATGCTCATCCAACTTTACTGTTATAAAAAAATTACGTATATTCAAGAAAACACACGATGAATAAAAAGATTAGATAGCTCTATTGTATTTAGAGCATATAATTATATTTATATAATACGTATCATTCAAATAATGATACGATATTGAATATATCAGTCAAGCCTGAATTTGTGATTATAACTAAAAGCATTAAATCGATGATATTTTAAAAAAGTAGATATAGTAAAAATTTTTGGCATTTTCTCTAAGAAAACTAATTAAATTAAAATCAATTTTTGCTTTGAAACGTAAGTATATAATATCTATAATTAAATATCATGCAAATATTAAATATGATTACACTTTATTCCACAGCTTATTTTATTTATACATTTTTTTATAAATTTACCTTAACTTTGAATTTACAACTATTGCATCAAAAAAGATAAGCTCTTAAGCTCGATTATAATAAATAAAAATCATAAACATAAAGAGTTGGTCGCTAGGGCTAAACAACACTATAGAGGAGCACTTTGCTCATTAGCTCATAAAAGTGCACGTTTATAATGTATGTTTTCTTGCGAGTAAACTCCTCAGGCACTTTGGCCGCTTCTTACTTGTCTCCTATATTCTTTAGGCCTCCCGGCGACCTTCTATTTTCTTTTCTTTTAATATATATAGGAATATGATGTTTTATTTAGTGTTTACAAAATTAGACAATTTTTATTAATTAATTTTTCCTTATATTAAAAATTTATTTTACATTTGCTCAAATATGTTTTCCTTAGTTATTCATATAGCATCTATTAATAATCAAAAGAGTGTAATTAATCAGAAACACTCACTATATACATGCGCACGCTCGCTCGGAAGAATACACAGTAGTCCGAGAAAAGACTAGGGTCAGTATCCAGAGTTGTCTGCTACGTCAACCTGCTGTATGCCTCGAGAGAGACGTCGCAGAGAAAAAACTACCCTTGGAAGAATGAGTATATGCCGACGCTGAGTCCAAGCACTCGCCCAAATAAAATATTCAGCTCACTCGACGGTACAACGATACGTATACGTTCTTTCTCTCATCCTTTCTCTCTCCCCTTTCTGTCTCCGGCCTACTCCGGATTCTCCAATGGGCAGTTCTTCCTTTCGGTTCTTGGTACGAATTCGACCAAATTTGTGCAACTTTAAGAGTTAGCGATTCATGATGAATCTTTAACTCGCTATACCTCCACATTAACGGGCGTTGAAATAAAATCAATATATTAAATTAAAATTTGCGTTATGAATTTATAGCTGTGATAATGATGCGATGATAATGCAAGAAACAGCATTGTTCGGAATATTTTCTTCTATTTAGACAAGAAATAATATATCAGTATCTTTCGAGAATATTATTTATCAAGACTTTTGCTCTATTTCTGTTCACAGCATTGCTATTCTAATGTCAGAGGTTTAATTCCTTATTTCTAAATTAACAATTCTTATTACGAATAACTATCAAATAATGTAAGAGAAAGTAATCTTACAAAATATATCACATACGAACTGATTTTTTCTGTCCAGGAATGATTGGTTATAGAATTCCACAAGATATACGAGAAATGATAGAAGAAATGGATATCCTTAATAACATAAGAAAATAAAGTATTTCAGCAACATTGGACAGCCGATGAGGGTCTCGCTCGTGAAAGAGACCATTATTTATCTCTCAGCAAGCGCGATAAGGTTATGTGAATGCGATATTCATTTGTCAAAAGATAATAACAGGCTTAAAATAAATAAAAGACGTATATCGTACGAAAAAAATTAATCATGCAAATAAAAGCAAGTGCAATAAACTTACATTATAATTTAAAATACTAATATATAGTATATAAAATATTAATATACGATATATTAAAAGTTCAGACACAGTATTTGAAATAATAAAAGATTCTCAACAAAAATAATTATGAAATAATTCCGCTTACTGACACAATCCTCATCAATCGTTAATAAAAGAGACTTCTTTATTATTACGCAAAGCGTGACTACGAAACGAGAAAGGAATTTCGTAACCAAACAAAGCTGGTCGAGCCATATCACATTCGATATACAAGAGTGTTTAGCATGTCGGTGTGTCACGATATTAAATCGTCAATTCTTTTCCGTGGACGAGACGGCAACCACAACCGGCTTTCGCCACGACCACTGCAATACTCGGCCAACTCGTTCGAACAAAGGCACTTCGAAAGGGAAGTCTACGAGCGTACGATGCGGAGGAGCAGATAAAGGTATACCGGCGGTGTGGGTTGGGTATTCACGATCAGACGCAACACGTAAAACGATGCAGCTCCAGAAACAGCGGCCTTTCTCTATGGAAGTGCCTTTCCCCGCTTTGCCAATAACGCACACTTCGCGGTGTACACACAACTGTAGCCGACACGACTATACACCAGATCGGGCAGTGAGTAAAGGAATAGAGAGAAAGCAACTGTTGACGACTAAGGGATGTGCACCTGAAAAGAAGGAAAATGAAGGGGAAATTGATGGCGGAAGCGTGAAAGAGAAAAAAAGAGAGAGGGAGCTCTTTGAATACAACCGCGATTCGTGTCGACTCGTTGGTCGATGGACTGATAGCTTAAGGGACTGAGACATCCAAGCATCGGGAGAACTGAGGAGAAGAGAGGGGATTGGTACGAATATTTAAATACTGCAGGGATTTGGAAAAGTCTTCGGATACCTCTATCTAACTATCGACGCGGAGAGAGAGCTTTGAGCGCGAAATAGTTGCAACTTGAACTTCTGAAAACGCGGCCGAAATAAAGAGGTCGAGTGTCGGAAAAAAACAAAAGAGAAAAAAAAGACAGAGTTGGACGATTGTGATTGTGCATGTTTATATGTAGAAAAAGTCGCGAATATGATGAAGCTGAAAATGACATACTGACCTGTTTATATTCTGTATAAATCTAAAAACCTTATCTGAATTTTCTAATGTAATAATATTCATTACTTCTAATATAAGGATGTTCATTATTTTGGCGACTTATTGCAGCTAAATTGTTAATTATTTTCTTTTAAAATTATAATATAATGACTCTTTTTCATTTGTTGATTAGTAAATTAATTATTCAATCAATTACAAAAGTTCAAATATCTAATCATCAAAATGTACATGTTATATATAACCGATACGTACATACATATAAGAAAAGTTTCCAACCTGATATCGTAACAAGACGCTATAGAAATCTGTGGTTATAAAACTCTCGTTTCGGATCATTTTGTTTTGTTTTCTATACAGACTTATTCTTGAGCAGAAAGTTTATATCGCGTCTTGTCTCTCGAGCTTTTGATCGTTTTATTCAAAACAGCGACGATAGAAGTAGAGTAATCGTTATAATTTCATGTACTCTTTTACATTAATTATATCGGGTCACAAAATATAAATTAAAAAATCTCAATGATAAAATAAAATAGATACATATTACTATACAGAGAAAAATAGTTTGTCTTGATAATCAATGTCAAGAATTAACGCGGTAAAAATTAATATTTTGTTATTTACTTAATGAGGTTTCAATACGCCATTGTTATTTTAATATCTTATTATTCTCTTAACTATTAATAGAATCCATTAACATGTTTCATTATAAGAATTTAATAAAATGCAGAAACTCACAATACGTGCAATATAATGTATAAAAAATTACAACATAATACAAATATATTTATAAAAAATTTTATTTTGCATATAGTATATATGCATTGGTTTTAATATTTTTCAAGCATTGGAAAAATGTAGCAAGGTACAATTAGTTTGCATGTAGATAACATACATATCAAGCAATCAAATTTTATTACCAATATTGCAATCGAGATTTCATTATACGTTCCGGAATATCCACTTTTGAAATATACAAAACGTAATAACGTTTGCTAACGTTGAATATTTATTTTTGTTACTATTCTTTTTATCGCGCTGGTTGCATTAAGACCTGCGAAACATCTCATCTAGTTCCACTTGAAAACTGTACAATCTCAGAACGTTATCATTTCATCTGTTGCAAATATTGAATGTATTATGCTTTATTTATGTACAAATCTTCACTTGCAAACCACTACTGTCGCACTACATAATGAAATATAAACCAAAAGATTTCTGTATCCATCATTGAATATAAAAAATATTGCTTTATATATTTTTTCTTTGCATCAAAAAAAAAAAAAAAAAAATTAGTTTCACATGATATTACATTTTTTGCTCTTATTAAAATAATCTCATATTATAATAATCTTGACATGTATGCACGTTGACATGTCCATGCAATATTGTCACTATATATTAACATATACAATAATAATATTACAAGAGATAATCACGTGATAAAAAATGAAATTTTAAGTTATATTTATTTACACATAATTTTTATGTATATTTTCATCTCTTATGATGTATAAAAAATCATAATTACGTCAATTATACATATAACACTGATGATCAAACAACATTATTAATACATCGAATACTAACTGTGAATACTAACTTTATACCATTTTTGCAAACAATCGATTAAAAATATGTGCATTGTTAAATTATTTTATATCTATTGGTTAGTTTTTAGAATGCGAACGATAACGACTAAAAACTGATACTCTCCAGAGCATCGTTCACTCTGTTGCATAGTTGTTTAACCATAATGATCTTCTAAATCCCTCGAGTTCCATCGAGATATGGTTTATTATTACAAATATTGCAGTATGTGAGAATTTTCATGATCACATTTCAAAAGAAGATAACGCGAGAATATTGTATACCTTTGTTTCTTTATTGGGCTACTTTTAATTTGCTTAATATTGATTTGTAGCACATATAAATAATTAAAATAAACCTAGATAGTATTGATTTTGACTTTTATCAAAGTGCAAGCAAGTGGATAATAAAATATAAGCGTTACTATTGTTAGATCATCAAAATAATTCTTTATTTAAATGCGCACTAAATAATCAATTTTCACAATGCTTAAACAATAAATATGTAAAGAAATCCACGTGTCTTTATTGTTACCAGACAAAGTAAATGCATAATTAATTATTAACATTTATGTTAGATTAGTTATTCAGTAATTAAATACAATTATAATGGTTATTCTTTATTCTGATTCCGCGTATACCATAAGTTACGCGATATAAACATGAAAACAAAAGACGCAAAGAACTGACGGAATTTATATTTGTACCTCATTTTCTATGATGACTACGATGAAGGCCGCCAGACAAGGGTTACGACAGACGGGTGGATGGTCGGTCCCTAGTAGATATAAACTCATATTTTGGTCACTCCGGCGAGGTTTAATAAAGAAAACTCCCTTCCTATAACGCAGGAAGGCCGATGAGAGGCGGTGTACCGTGAATCGTAGTCGCTATATAGATAGCCGTAGCTGTCAGTGAGCTACACGGTATACTTTTTCAGTATATATGACATCCCCCATATACATATACACACAGACGACATATATAAAAAGGGAGAAGTATGGCCAAGAGCGAGGGACTAGGCCAGCGACGTAGCATTGGATAGGATAAGGTAAAGAAAGAGGACAGTTTTGTGAAATAGCACGAGATGAAGGAAGGATATCAAGGGCGAAACGAGGGTGAGGCGTTGTCTGTGAGTCATAGTCGAGATGACCCATCCCCGTAGGAAGCCGCGGCTTTGCAATATTAGTTTTCACATTTTGAAAAATCCCGTCATCTGATGCGATCCCGAACCCTCTTATACTCGGACCATCTCTCTCTCTCTCTCTCATCGTCTCCTCTTTCCTCTCTCGCTCCTCCCCACGATCCTCCCCTATCCACATGTCGGCTCCACTCCACACACACCCGCACCCTCTGCGTTTCAACCTATATTGTTATTTGCATACCCGCCACCCGCCACGGTCTGCGCATGAATATGGATGTGGATGTGGATGCTCAACGTGCAGCCTCGCACACTGAAATTTCGACGAGGTCTTCGTCGGAATTTCGGGTCGTAAACGTTCGTCGTATTATACATACACAGGTACGTAGATCATGTGTATGGCGACGTACAGACGCGTCCCGAGGCTCTGTCGAAACGCCGCTGCTTTTCGCGTTTAACGGCCGAGCGTTTCCTTTTATCGTGATCCGGGAACGAGGCTCGGAAGATACAGAAAGCTCGCTTGTCAAAGGAATCAAAGCCATATTAAGTGTATTAAAGGAACCATGAACTATCTGCTTCCGTATGTAAAGCAGGTTGATACCTTAAATACGAATTATTAACGTATTTGTGTTGCGAAAATCCTATAAGACGCGTGGTGACAAGTTGCTATTATCATTTTCATAATATATTTTTTAATTTAACTTTTTGCGCGCAATACAAATATGTATATTTAAAAGAAATTGAAAAAAATGCGTTTTAATTTCTAAATTTCTTTAATTTTGCAATATTTTCTAGATCTCGGAATTGCTATTAGATAATTATTAAATATAGAAAAATTTAATTTTATTTATCTTGTAAATTTGACTTTAGGAATTTGCTGATCTTTCGTACAGTTGAAGGAAATCTTAAATTTTCTGATGCATAAAACTTGAAAAGAACTTTATGCATTATCTGATTAATATATTATACTTTATCAAAGTAAAATTGTACTAAATATCATAAAATTAATAGATTATTCATATCCCGATAGTGTTTAATGTACAATAAATACCAATAAAGAAAAACGGATAGAAATAAAAAATTATTTTAGCGTTTGCTAATGAGGTTATTAGCGAAAAAATTTACAGATTAAGATAATTCGCTTTACAAGCGATAAAGCAGATAAGAGTTGAGCGTCGGCTCAGCTCCAGAAAAAAGTTGATGATAATGAGGCGATAACGATGGTTTCGAATATAACTACTGAAAACGGAGCACTTGTAGCTCCATCGTTAAAATATAATTTTATGTAAATAAAACTCTCTTGGGCTCGCGCAAAATTTGACTTGATTTAAACTACGTGGTTTAAGATAGAACGAAGTCTCGGCGGAAAGTTTTAAAGCGTTGAAACAGCGCTGAGATAATATATATATAATTCAACTACCAATTCATACAAACAAGTTCCCCAATATATTTTCGTTATTTGTCCATATTTTATGCATTAGATAATAATTAATAATAATAACGCAAAATTTATGCTTTATTTTTCTTAAAACGCTGTTAACTTATCATATTTTCCATATCAGAATTGATGCAAAACAGAGCAAATAATATCATACATGTAATAATAAACGTGTTTTGAAGCACCAATGTTGTGCCGAGCCGATTTTTACAATTTACTCAAGCTATGCCGACTGTGAAGTGGAAAAAAATACAAGGTACTAGGCAGATTGCCATTGTATATGTATGTATGTACAAAATTAATTGTGCTCACGTTTACCAAATTCAGTTGCGTAAACTGTTCCGGTACACATGTCTGAAAATAACTCGTTTGATCGCGTGTGAAAATAGCAAAACTGGCTAACGCGTTAGTTTTCCAACACTTTTCACATTCTTTTTCAGAGGCATCGTAGAATAAATTGCATTATTTGCGGCATTTACCAGTAGATTACGTTTCATAATGCTATCTCAAGCACAAACCTTTTAGAAACATTTACCATTTTTAATATCGTAGAAAAAAGTGATGCATTTAATCAAAAATAATTCCCGTGGTGTGTTAAATATTTAATATACAGCATAAAACTTTGTGATATGAATGTGTATATATTCATTTATTAAAATATAAATTATAAATATAAGAATAATATCTTGACATTTGATAATACAAAAATTACTCTTTATCTATCGGCACATTGTTATATTAAAATATCATTCTCTCTTTCTCTTTCCATCTCCCCCCCCCTCTCTCTCTCTCTCTCTCTCTCTCTCTTTGCCTATATCCTTTTATGTAAGTTGCAAAATGTGTAATGCACAATGTGTAAGAAATGAAAGCTGTTATCGTTCATTTACCATCTAGAATATTTTCCATTTTCATATTCTTCAATATTTATGCGATCCCAACAGTTATCTCTCTCTTTCTCCTCCCCCTCTTCTCCTCTCTCCCTTTCTCTCTCTCTCTTTTTTTCTCTCTGATATATTGCCCTTCTCTGAGAATATTCTTTGCTACTATCTGCCTCCTCTTTGAACGTTCACACGGCCAGTAGTATATTCATATTTCAACTTCAAGAGCTACTCTTACTTTATACCTGTTTCGTATTTTCGTAACATTTTAAGTTCCCTCCCTGAGGGCTTGTCCACGGGGCATTCAAAAGGCATACACTTCATTCCACTTCGCTTTATTCCATTGTTTTCCATCACGACTCGGTTGAACTATTCTCTCGTCTCGTGCATATGTTCTACCTATGTATACACATACATTGCCTTACTAATAATAATGAAAAGAAAGTTTATTGAATATATTACATTTTTCAATTACTATTGTATCAAAGACTACGCATATATTTAATAAAAATTATTATATAATAATTATAACGTATATGATAAGTTACATTTTCAAAATGCATTATGTTGTATCAAAGTGTTTCCTTTTACAATTTACAGTGGTTTCTTTCTCTTTCTCTTTGTTCTAAGCAAAGAAAATATTTAATTCTTTCAATGGAAATAGAAACTAATGCAGTATAGAAATTTGCAGGATAGTTGTTATCTAACAAAGTTGTAACTCATGGAGATATACCCGCAATTATGTGTTCATGTAGTATTTTGAAACGTGTCAGTTAATCATATTCAAATCATATTATACAAATATGTGAATTGAACAGTTGCACTAGAGAAAACTCGTATTTGTTATATGTATAAATTATATATTATTATCACATATATTTTCGAGAGAAATGCAAAAAACAAAAGCAGTCTTTTTTATTTAATAATATAATGTAATGCATGTAATGTGTATTCAAATTTTACAAATTTGCGTTTCATGATGCATCGTAAATGATTCTGTCTTTTTTTCTTGGAAGGAATTATTTATTTACTTATTAAAATATATATCTGTGATTAAAATTTTACGTCGTATATATGATTCAGTAAAAAAATTATTTTTCCTTTAATATTCGTACAATTATGAATCATACTGTCAGCATATGTTAGGAAGGTACTACTGTCTGAATATATGTTACAAAAGTACTACTAAAAGATCATACTGGCATACATGAATTCCTACCTATCAACAGGTTGAAATAAATGGAGCCAACATGAAATAAATTGGTACAAGTATAAGTCCGGACAATGTAAGAAGTAGGACAGTTTCAAATATCGAGATTTATATTTCGAGGACAATGTTAGATACGAAAGAACTGAACATATATTGACGACATAGAATACATAGAAATTCAGTTAAATACATCGAATTTTTTTAAATATGTAGGATAGTCATATTCTTTTGCGGAAAAAATATTTTTGAAAAACGCAGTAACATCAAAAAAGTATATCATAGTTTATTTAAAAATGAAAATTTTCTTCTATTTTTTATTTATCGAATTTGTAAAATCTCAGATAAAAATTTGTATCACTTCAAAAAATATTTCATAATTGTTGGAATATAATATAATATACAAATATAAAAAATTAGCCTTTTTTCGAAAGATAAATGATCACTATAAACGATAAATTAAAATGATCACTATAAACGATAAATCAATATATAATATCGTTAGTCTGTATGTAAAAATTCGACATATAGACTTATTCTATATTTGTCCACACATAATAAATAAATTTTACTTTTTAAAATGATTGTATGCCGCATATCAAATTATATTATTATTGAAAATATGTCAACATTATTTAATGAAAAAAAATACATCCATTATATCTCGTTAAATAATTGCTTCAATTTCCAATTTTCATCACTACTGTAAATAACTGAACGTAACGGCGGATTTACATGGATACAGCACTTACGGGTAACAACGTTACTTCCGGATACACCAACCGCGACGCACTCAGTTATCCCTATTGCCTGATAGTTTTTTTCGTGCCACCATGTATCGACATATATTCGAGGCGTCCGATGCCTCATGTAACAATTAGAATTGCGGGTGAGTTTGGGGCTGACCGCGACAAAGCGTGCACCAGCGAAGTATTGAGCCGTGTATTTCACAGTTTCTCCGTCCCTCATGTCCAGCCGCGGCTCTCTGTGTGTATGTGTGTATGTGTGTATGTCGCACAGTGACATTCACAAATGGTACGCACACCTACACATCTCTTCGCCCACCCTTCCGGCCTTCCACAGCCCATTCGCTCTTCCTGCAATAGCGGAGAGTTTGCACAGCTATATAGATATATTTGTGCCTCGTCGACCGTGCGCGCTGGCCCATCTGTACCTACATAACTGGAACCAATACCAGTCCTGAAACGCGAACTGAAACGACTTTCTCTCACGCCGGGAACACATTGGCTCCGGTTCTGCATCGCGCCGCGAACACATGGACAAGCTCAAATAGTTTGAAGCCGAAAAATCTATGGCGCCGTTTAAGCGTAGCTCAACGTGTCTGCGGATCGAGCCATTCTGAACGGGATCATATCACAGAAAGCTTTAATGCAAATTCATAAAACGCCGAGAGCATGTGAAGTTTATGGAAGCTACTTACATTTGTCATTGGATTAAACGCCGAGTAATGGGAGCTACTGATATTCATTTATCGGATTTATATGATACAGGTACGCGTGAAAAAGAATTATGTTTCTACGTCTTTTGAGCTTAGAATTTTACATCAAGAGTCTAAAGCTACAATATTCCGAGAGGATAAAAAATTTTTAGAAAAATTATTCTTCGATTGAAAAGTAAAATTCTGATACTCATCTGTATAATGTTACGATTTTAGCATTCTTACTTTAATAACCTTCTTCAAATCCGAAATTTCGAGATGTAAGTTCACACACACTCCTACATATTTACCTACAACAAATATCACGTTATATACTCAACACTGGCGTTGCATATATCAAAAGTTACTCCACTTGCCCGAATCGTATACGTGCACATGTTGAAACGCCGCGCATGGAAATGCCACTTCGTGCTACTTAACTTATATCCCACTCCGACATATCGCTTCATTTGTCAACGTTTCTTGTAGAGCAATCGATATTGATTTTTGATAAGTCAATTGGCCGACACTTCTCTTCTCTATTTCTAGATGTGACGTCGTTTCTCACAAGGCAATATTCTTATTCCAAGCATCGCGTCAAAGACACAAATCGGCCTAACCGGCATCATATCTACTCGGGTTAGCGAATTTGTCACTATTCTTTTCTACACTAATGCACCTTATACAAGATTACGATATGCTGGATACGAGTTTGAAAGGATCGAGATTTGAGGATGATTTACAGAGGACGGCGAATGAATGCGAATCTCTAGAGACTAAAACTACATCCGTTCCATTTCTATGACGATCCTCGATCCTGGTTTGTTTCAATATACCATACCTTCCTTACACTAAGAGCAACCCCGCTGTTGTGTTTCAAGTATACGCCCACGCTCTCCCTTGGCAGCACTTCCAATCTTCCACGCGACATTTATGCCTCTCAAAACGTATTGCCGGAGAGTCGTGTAAACCGATACTGGTTTTACGACAAAAATCTATTCGATCTCAGACGCACGTCCGCGGACGTGGTAAATTTCGATTACGTAAAACAGAATATATAATGATTAGATGGTGAAACAAGACATTATTTTACAAGCAAATATATTGATATTAAAATATACATCTATAAGAAACAATATTATATCTCATGAATTTATCAAGAAAAAGTTCAGTAATTGCATAAAAGAAATAAGAGCATCATACAAAAACTTGTCAAATATTTAGTATTATGTTCATTTGTATGTGAAAGAAGACTGTATTTAAAAACGACGATTTCTGAAAAAAAGTTGTTAATTATTTAAAACAATTTAGATTTCAAAAAAAAAGATGTCAAACAGAACGAAGCATTTTCCAAATCTCGTGTCTCCATCATCGATTTTCGCTTGTAATAGAATTCAGGCGGCGCCGTACCTTTGCGATTCAGCAGGCGCGTAAACGTCAGAAAAGCTCAGTGGAAAATAGCTGAAATCTTAATCTCTCCTACGTCCCGAGCAAAAAAGGAACCTGCATATTCACCCCTCACCAGCCTCTTCGGAGGCCTCATGAAAAGAAGAATGAATCGAGAGTCGCTACCTAGGGTAGTTCATTTTTCCTTATGTGAACTCGGATTAAAAATCTATTATTTATGCGACTCGTATCTTCTCGCACTTTTACGTTTAAGTAGAATCTTCTTTAAATTGTTCGGCAAACGAGCTCGTACATCCACAATCTCTTCTAGTAGCTTTTGCACATCCGTTGGCGTGTCTTCTGAATATGAAAAACCGAGTGGCTGTTTAAGTCACATTATAGTCGGAATTCTTGCACATTCGCTTGTAAGAGGTTCACGCTTTTATTATTATTAATACTTCACTTAAAAGGGGCGATAATAGTGTGCTAGAAGATGCTATAAAAATTCCATAACCGTCGCGACGCGACCGAGAACTTAATTAATGATATCCATCTAAAAAAAAAAATTATTTTCTCATTGATGCCATAGAAAATCAAAATATTCCAATACTTTTTATAAAATTAAAAAAAGAATTATAGTTTTCATCTATTGATCACTTATTTAGCTTATTACCGATTACCGCTATTAGTTTTTTGTGATGTTGCCAAATATTTTCATTAATTTCCGATATTTATTGAAGTATTTCGTTCTAAGCTTTTTTCCTTCAAGATATATTGCTGTATAGCTCTTTATATAATTAAATAATGAATTTGAGTTGAGGAACTTATAACGAACAAATCCAAAATGCAGAATGAAAAACAGCGAGTAATGCAAATTGATCAACTACATTATTTTGATAAATTTATAATTTTTGTTTGCACAAAATTCATATTACAGATTCGTTTCTTTTAGGATATTAGCAGCAATCGTTAAGAAGCAAAATTTAATTAACGCTAATAATAAACGCTATTAAGCGACAGAATTAATGAATATACCGTTTGAACTTCAAGATACGATCACAAATTGTTTCTAAATAGACGGCAAGCTGTATCACCGAAGGTGATAATTTCCCGTTGAGACTAGACGTATAACGCCCGCACGGGCGTTAATTTGTTGTTAGCGACCTCGCTCTTTAACAAGTTGTCGGGCATATTATCGTCGATGCAAGCTTGAGAGGCAGCTCAAAGATATAGTGGGCAGTCGCTGATGCCGGACCGGGCAACAAGCTATTGCCTTTACTCAGCGTCGTATACCATCACAGCTAAGAGTTTGGTATCCTCAAGTTATCGACTCCAGGGAGCATGCCAGAGAAACTTGACGAGTCTCATATATAGGTTGGCTGCATTGGATGTAGGTTGAAGTGTAAATCAACCCCCGAGAACTGACGCTCGTACCCCCTCACGCTCTTTCCCCACTGCGGCAGTCTCATCTTATTCTCCATCTGGCGTGTGCTATCGTCTATCAAGGCTTCGCGCGCTTCTCGCCCTTGTTACTACCATCTGCCAACTATTTCGACGATATCGAAACAACCTGACAAAATTTCCAGTCCCTTCTTTCATCCCCCATGTTCGCGTCTTACAATTTCGTTGATCCGTAGCAGCGCCGGAGCAACCGATTTTCCGTCGCGCGAAGAGAAAAGAGGAAGGAAGAGAGAAAGAGAGAGAGAGAGAGAGAGAGAGAGAAAGCAAGCTAGAAAATAAGGATAAAAAAACAAGTAAAGAATGGAAGGGAGAGGTTTGTGGAACGAGTAGGCAGCAAGAAGAACGGGCAAAAGCGAAAAGGAGATAAAGAGAGGACGGATATAGGGTCAAAGGATAAAACTAGCCACGCTCACTCCGGCACCAGCGGCGGCTCTCCGCAGTTCGAATGAGTTCCGCTCTTCTTCCTTCCGGTCGACAAATTGAAATCGTCAGACCGGGAAAGCTCCACCAAAATCCACGTTCGTGAGGAAGGCGCCAGGCGGCAAGAGTGGAAGAAGAATCGAGGAAACGAGCGGGGAATACGAGGAGAAGACACGAACCCCGTCGACAATGGAAAAAGAGAGGTGGATAGTCGGTGGTTGGAACGCGAGAGAAACGGCGCAGGGAGTGCGCGGAACAGGGGGGAGGAGAAGGAGGAGGAACAAGCGTGGTCCCAACGTGGTCGTAACTGGCGATGTTGCCTTACCGGACGATATTTCACCCCGTAATTATCTTAGCGTGCAACGCGATAGTGCGAGGCGGCTGCCGGTATTAATGCTTGCTGATAATGTACCAATAGTGTCCTAATGTCCCGTGCCGGGAGACCTGAGTAATAGACAGACCAAATACACTGTGGCTCGCCTAAGATATTCGACAGAGTGGATTATTGCTTTCTACTGCATCATCAACGATAGGATATATCCAACCTTTGAGAGGAGATAGCGATCGTCGTTGTTCTCAAATATAGTGCGTCAATAATTATGTCCATAATCTCTGATTAAACCGTATTCCAATTCTACGAAGCAGAATTTTGCATTCGGCTCTATCGTATTACTTCGAGCTGAAAATTTCTGCGCAAAGAAAACGTATCAAAAGTGATCTCCGATAACTCGATATTACATCTCATTAAATTTGCATGACCACATTTGAGAAAGTCTTTTACTCAATTAAATACGAAAATTTCCAGGAATCTGAGTTAATATGATTTTAATGATAATCTGTTTCCGTAATAAATTTATCGTCACGCATTAACATGTCTCGAAATGATTTTATTTTGCAGATGCAAATTTCTCTCTGATATTTATAATATCTCACGTTATAAGATATACATTTGTCTAAAATTATTTATATCGATTATTATGGTAATAATCAATATCTTATACCGTACAATATATATATTGTATATGTTTATAAAACCCTTATACATATATACAATATATATGTACAAAAAACCGACCATAAAAAAATATACGCTCTTTTCATTGCAATTCAAATATGCAATCGGTTTTCACACACAAGTTACACAAGTTACACAACTTATATATACTAAAATTTACTTTGCTCAAGAGTTATGAAAATGATAAATATATATGCATAAGCAGAAAATCATCGCGTAAAAACGAACGAGAGAATATTTTGGATAGTGAAAATGAAATAAAAGTAGAAAAAAATTGCGCGAGAAAGACAAAAAGAAAATAAATCCCAGCCGGAAGGAAACTAAATATAATAAAAAGGAAGTTCACAGTGAGAGCAATAGAGAATATGAGAATGTAAGAATGAGAGAAAGAGAAAGAGAGAGAGAAAGAGAGGATACAAGAAGCAGAGTGAACAGTACACATCGCCGCGTAAATCTGTGCAAGAGAAGCTGGTACCGTTGCGTGCATGTACGTGGGCTGTCCGTGGCCAAACAATGTCTGTCCGAAACAGCCGCGATTTCTCTTATCGGGCATTCAAACGCTAAATAATGGTGCAACTTCTCCTTGGTCAACACCGACAACTCGGCCAGTCGCTTGTCCAAGCGCTCGACGGCGCAAGCTCTATGAGTATAAGCGAGCAAAATTTTACATTTCCCTACTATTACGTGTGACTCGGTATGTACGATCGATCGATGTCGCAAAACGTGATATTAACAATATCCGCTGTGCGATGAACGAGATTCCAGCCTTAGCGACATTGCGATCAATCTTTTAGAATCTATAAGATTCAAAGCAATGATATTAAAATATTAAAGAATACTATATATATGATTATATATAATATTATTATATTATATTATATTATTATATTATTTATTAATATTATATTATATTATATTAAAATAATGTCCGTATATAATATTATAAAGAATAATTTCCGTCATTTAAAATCAATGGAAATATTTTAATGTTTATTCAAAAATCATAGCTGATATCATTATTTCGATTGTACTATGTAAAAGATTCGCTCGTATTTTATTCGTATATTATTGTAAATGCGCAAAATTATTTTAGGCCAACAATAGACTTACACCATATCTTAGTATACAAACACCTTTACCTTGCGTATGGAGTATCTAAACAAGCGCTCTCAAAGTTTCACGACTCTCATCCGAAGTCTGCCCTGTCGATACTTGTCTTGCCTCGCATAATTACTTTAGTGAACAATTTTCACATTAACGGTGTCTGCTTTCGTGCGATGTCACGCACATGGAGCGGAAAGACATTTGCACCCTATATCACGTAAGATCGTGAAACGATAATGAGAATGGCAGGGGATGGAAGGTGAAGTTACCGGGAGGCGGCAGCGGTGGTGGCGGTAGTGGTGGTTAGCGGACATCCGTTGAACACATATTTGGTCTGGGATCAGAGAGAATAATCCCCGGGATTACCCCTGGTTTTCACCTCCAATCGTACCCCCATCACTGCCTACGTTCGAGCCATCCGCTCATCCGATCGGAATATCGACCATGGATTTAAACGCCTTTCTGCCGAGGCTCGAAATCTCCGGATCGACTTTGGATTTCGTTGGAATGCCACTAGAAATTGCTATGGATAGCTTTGTCTAGAACGACTTTATAACTACGTTTGAAATTTTAAAACGATTCGGTTTCACTGAAAGCATATTTGCCAAAAGTGTAAAAATCTTTTCTTTTATGATATAAAATCGTTTCTTTCTTGTATAAAAAATGATTCTTCCGA
>NW_021852127.1:924300-928450 GCF_003651465.1 Formica exsecta
CTCTGCTTGTAAGAGAATAACGCAGACTAAAATATTATTTTGACCATAATATATCGATGATTATAGAAATTTTTTCAAAAAATATTTCGTTGTAACTGATATTTCAGCACATTATAAATGCCATTTTATAATATTACAATAATAATTAAGTTCGAGAGATCTAATTAGGTATCAATGCATGTATGTGCTGTAAGTTCCTGAATTTATCAATAAAAATGCTATTTCTCTCTTGCATGCTAATTTCATTCGAATACATTTTAATAATAGATAGATAAGATACTGAAAGAAATAACTCGATCACAGTCACTTATCGGTTGATAAATAATGGATATTGACGAACGTAGTTTTTTTAACGTCCGTATCGACTATTCCATGATGCATCATGCTCGTGGGAAAAAATATCGATTTTAGAGTGACCTAGTTTTTTTTACATCTTACAAGAAACGTGTCAGCTTTTAAAAGAGGATTTAAGTCGAAAATGTGTCCATGTTGATTGCATTAAGAAATAAATCTCAAAGTAAAGAGAGTTCACAATCTTGTATAATATTTACAGCACTTTACAAGGTAAGATCCTCGGCTAAACGACTGAGCCGCTTTTCTATCATCCGATAAAATCTTCCATTCCCTTCTTCAATTCGCTAGATCAAGCAATCTCGATCACGATGTCCCGTGATTCAATCAAAGTTACCTGTTTTGAACCTTTGGTGAGTCAAGCAAAACAAACATGCCGCGAATCGATCTCTCAAAGATTATATTAAATTAAAAGCAACCCTGGTCCCCAATGAATAAGCGCGCGGATTGCTATTCTCGCGTAGAATAGCATTCTCAGGAGCTTTTCAGCGAGTACACCGAAAGAAAACAAGACGATTGCGCGCATGGAGCGGTCGCTGAGAATACCGCCTTGCTTGGCCGGGAAAGGAAAAAAAAAAGAAAGAATATCGTCGGCGAGTAAGAGTAACCAATTTCCGTGCTCTCGGGGGAGAACGAGGGCGCGGAACGAAGTAGCGCAAAAGACGAACGACGCTCGACTTCGCCGATAAAACGAGGAGGCGGTTGAAACGAAAATCCCCGAACGCGAACAGGGAGAGAAATGTGTTAGATGCCGGGCTATTCGTCCGCGCTATCAGCGAGGATCAGCCCGACAACGTGCTGTTAATTTCTAAAGAGTCCCGGTGCCGTGCGGGAGAGCGTCTTCTCTCCAACGTGGCGTCCCGCGATTTTCACCACAAGGGAATAGCCCTCAACTGCCTGAGGAAGATGAAAGTATGGGGTGCACACGAGAAGAAGAAGGTTCGGTGCTGTTATAGATGTATACTATAGGGGAAGAGAGACTCTCTCGGGTCGATACCTGTTGATACTTCGTTCAAATAAAAGTCAACTTGTACGGCGAGTGGTTTAAAAGTCACATACACGCGCAGCCTGGCTAACGTGCTCTTTACCCCCGCATTCTCGTTCCCTCTACCGCCCCTTCCGCTCTCCCCACCCCTTCTCTCTATAGAGTTTCTTTCACGATGGCGTAGTTCGCGAAGACGAGAGGTTGGTCAGAGAACCGGTCTCGAGTACACCAAGTTCGAGCGACTTTTGCGGATACCGCTCGCGAGAGAACATCTGTTCCTTTTGCCATTTTATTATTTTAACACTCCTGATATCAACACATCCATCTTTCCTCCCCTCAATCGCGGAATTGAGTTTCGTCTCTCTAATGGAAACCTGTAATATGTTCCGATTGAAAATCTATCGAAACGGAATTCATACGTATTCTATGTTTTTTTTTCCTTTGTTTGAAATGTACGTAAACTCTTGCTTTTTCGGATATACACTAAATAAATATTCATTCGTTCATGTTTCGGGGAATTGCGATTTTTGCATGTGTACGAAAAATGCACAAATTCAGTTTTTTTTTTATGAAAGTGTTCTAAAATAGTTTTAAACTATGTACATATACAATAGACGGTATACGGCTTTCGTTACGATTGCCATTGGCTCTCTGCGATTGCTAATCTATCACACTAGTCACATAGACACGTTTAGTAATTCAAGAACTAATTGTTATATCACAATATCAATCCGCTTTTGTGATCAAATGGAGATCAAATATCATACAATGCATGTAGAGTGCATTAGTCTGATTATATGTAATCAAATATACCCGTGGAGTAATAACGCTTAAAAGATAATTCAAACATCCCGATTATACTCGCTAAGCCTAAGCAATGATTTTCATATCTAACTTCATATCTTGCGCATAAATTTCATATCTAATAAAAAAAAACTCGCAGCCAGAATAAAAAATTAATGTAAGTAAAAGAAAAGTTATAATAGTTGGTTATTTTGCGCGTCACTTATTAATGTATAATAAAGTTACAAAATCCGTTCGTAATAAATGCGAGAATTATCCTGGACAAGAGATTACCAATAATCATAATTTTAAATTTGATCAATCTCCGTATATCCCTCTTTCAATTAATAATCTGCCGAGCAACGACTACGTCTCGAACTGGATGTCGATACCCGCGAGTTTTTGAATCGATCCCTTAATCGCTTCCTCTGTCAAATCCACTTCTCTCAATTTACGGGAATTGTTGCGGCACTTAATTCGCCGGACAGTTTCCCCGCAGATGCTGCCTGCTCAACTTCCTCTTATCCTTTTTCACGCGAAACGAGGAAGGCGAGCTCCGTGCGGGCAAGTCAACCGGATGAAATTCATATTCAATATGCTTTGATCACTTCCCCACGGAGATCCGGGATTCGCCCCCCGGCTACGAAGGATGGATGCATATCTTCTCGTAGACCGCGCTGATATAGGAAGGATTAAAATGCAACCAAGCTCCGTCTCTCATTCTTTGCCACCACAGCCTCTAAAGCATTCACCATCTTAGATATTAAAACTGAAAAATAATCGCGATGCCGACGAGATGAATAGACTGCTACGCGAACTCGGTCCGAATATATTCGACGATATACGTATTGTCGTAAACAAAAATCATACGATGTGCACGAGATATCTTCCATCATAAATTTTATATGAAAGCGGATAACGCTGACAGAAGACAGCGCGAATTCAAGTCTGCTTGAATAGGATTTACATTCGATCCTATATTTTTTAATAAGCCTTCATACATATTGTGTCCGTTTCCTATAACAATGTTGGTTTTTTTTATGATTTTTTTCCATATGCCACGCACATATACTAAAAATCTTATATTGCTAATATCATATTTACTAGAAATGACGGTTTATAATTTACATGTTTCTGCTTTTTCTGATAAATTTATGAAAACGAGTTTTTTTTATGAAACGCGCAGAAATGTCAGAAGAAAATCTCTACTTTATATGCTCATACATAAGATATATATCATATATATATATATATAAATGTACATACATCATATATACGTGCACAACTTAAACGACTGAATTTGAGTTGAATTTTTCATACATAGGTCTCTACAAGTTTTATAGTATTATATATTTTTAGAATTTCTGGAACTTGATTATATGCTGACATACATTAATTATAAAATATATGTCGAGTTGAAAGCATTCACAAAAAAAGATAGAGAGAGAAAGAGAAAGAAGGAGGAGATTTGAGACTTGTAATATTACAATTAACAAAAAAAAAATTTCAGAAGACTGAATATATGTATGTGAATGTGTATATATGTTACAAGAATATTATATATTTCTTAAAAATGTACGATTGATATTTATTAATTCATGAAATATCATAATTATCAGCATTTTAACTTACATAGAAATAAATATTATGTAATAAATACAACACGAAAATTATTTAATATAAAGAAGCGAAATATTTCATTTCACATACACATATTTAAACAAAATTCCAGATAAATGTATTCTTTCCATATAAATATAAAATTTTTTACACTTTTAAATAACTTGAATTAAACAGAAACACTATACACATGCGTGATTTCGTCGAAAGTACTGCATCTTATAATAAAGTTATGTAAAACGCGTCTTAAAAATAATGTTTTTATAGAAAAATATTCTCAAGCGCGCTCTGTTCTTAAACGATTCTTAATAAAACTTATTAGAGATGTAAACGTTAAACTCGTGTTGACTATTCAATTGCTCGGGCGTTTTGCCTCGGCCTTCTCATTAAAAATAATCAATATTAAGATAT
>NW_021852127.1:928618-959344 GCF_003651465.1 Formica exsecta
CATTCTCATTAAAAATAATCAATATTGCGATATTAACAAATGCTCTCGCGGCTTTACGTGCTGTCCGTCGCCGTCGCGACTTCACCGCACTTTCCTCGTTTCCCTCTTAAAAATCAATACGCCACACCAGTCACACCATATCGCGGAATTATAGAAGGCATTTTTAAATGCAGCACGTCAGCTCGCAGATTTAATGGAAATAAACTGCACCGTTCGTTTAATCGTTAATTACCGAAGCAAAAATTATACGATATATAAGAATAATAATTCTCTAATTTTTCAATTTTATGTTATATATATAATGCATTATATTTTTATGACGGACTTGTCTGATCGTGTGTTATACCATTATTTATTTTTTTTTCTTCCGCAATACATACTATATACAAATTTCAATCTCGGATTTTATCGATGAACAGTAAATCAAGCTTTGGCTATTCGCGCATAAATTTATTGATGCGTTCGTGCGGAAAACTACAGACAGAAAACAATGCGGAAGAAAAGTTTTTGAACTGTGAGTAATACGAGATTCAAAATTATGTCCATTGTTTTATGATGACGAAATTCATGGATGGGAACGAAAGCGGAGAATTCAATTTTCCGGGGCGAGAATTCTGGCATCCTCTGCAATCGTTTCCTGAAATATACTCTACGTTGACCGTAAAAGCCGAAAGTGAAAAATTTCTCTTCTTTTGATGATCTTTTGAGATTCTCTATACTCTTACATTTTATTTCTTTCTATTACAAATGATTATCAAATTAAATTCCTTATATATTAATATTCTAATAAGATATTAAATTTATAATTTATTAATAAACAAATATGTTGTATAGATATAAAACCTAAAATGCCTTGTACATAAAAATAATTTACAAAAATTTATATTCACAGCAAGCTTTCAGATAAATTACTTCGTTAACAAACAGAAATATAATCACAAAAGTAACTTATCTAAATGTGTCTACCGATCCATCGTGCTAAAATTACAAAGTCAATAGCGAATTAATTTCGATCAACTCTCATAATTTTTGCAAAACTCTTTTATCTCGCACATTCATCGTCATTATTCTCGCGTGGAAAAGTGTCTAGGATTCAGCCGCACCTTTTCCGTAGTGAAAATCCTCACAGCAACGGTGTCGTCTATTTCGAGTGGAAATTGTCGGACTGCGGGTCGACCCAAATAAAAAAGATTCGCGCATAAATTAATTCGCCGAGTCGACCGGGGAGTCCTTTTTCTTCCGCCACATTGAAAGAGCAGACACGTTAACTGGCGGAACCGAAAGAAAGGTAGCTGACGCCCAAACCGGCTAACGGTAGTAGTGGTGCTGGTATGTTGAATGTCGAAAACGCGGTTCAGGTCGAAGTGGAAAGGGGCGGTAGAGGGCGAGTTCGGTGGGTTGGCGGCAGGCCATAAACCTTTCCCCGCGTAATCTGGATAGCTTTATAGATTTCTAATAAAATAACGCATTAAATCAGGCGCGGCTCGACTGATTGGGCCACCGAGCGAAATCGGGTCTACGCTCGTGACGTGCACGTATTGCAATCGAATAGACATTTATTATCCCGTCCAACGACGACTAAATATTGGATGATCTTCCGCACGAATAGAAAGCACACATAAGTGCTCGGTGGAGACAAAAATGAAGCGTTTCCTGAATAGTAGCAAATATATCCAATACAAATTGTTTGAATTTTGTTCAAGACATTGACAACTCGATATTTACTGTCTCTTGTGAGCTAAATACAAAATGAGTTGAAAAAGACTTCTGTGACATTCCTGATCCAAAGATTTTCAGCTGCCTCTTATTTCCTCAAATTCACATTTACTCGATGAAAATTAAAAGACTGATACATGCAGTTTAGATATGTACACTATTGTGCATTTCTATGTATATTAATAGAAGCGTAAATAATATTATCAAACGTAGAGAGAGAGAGAGAGAGAATGAGAGAGAGTTATAGACAGAGAGAGAGAGAGAGAGAGAGAGAGAGAGAGAGAGAGAGAGAGAGAGAGAGAGAGAGCTTGAAAACTGTTGTGTATATTTTACACTTGAATATAATAAAAATATACACAAAGTAACAAAGAATAACAGTAAATTGTTTTAATATAGAATTCAATTTATTCTTCTCTTTGTCCTCTCTTGTGTAACATTTTATTGAATCGCAGTGAGCCGGGAAAAATTTACATTTGTTGCATAGGTAAACATACGCGATATTTATACATGTGTATGGTTCAATATTATTGAAGTATATTTATACTTTCCCGTTATTATAAACACTATAAACCTTTTTCATCCGTATACACACATATACATATCGTCAATTTTCAAACAGAATTTATCTAAAAATGTCTTCCATCAATGGTATTTAATGCATTATTAATTATCGATTATATTATCAAAAACATTCTTAGAAACACATCTATATTTATTGAAATGGTATAAATGTTCCGCTAATCAATATTTTTTAACCATTATTAGCATCAGCAAAATTTAGATCATTCGCATAAAACGTCGACAAAGATAATCTTTAATTTTATAAAAAAATTTGAAGCTAAATCTCTCCCTCTTTCTCTTATTAATACAAACAAGTAAAAAGTATATAAAAGGAAGTTAAAAAAATAAAAACATTTAGATAGCATTACTCTGACATTAACATGTATAATGTCGTACCTACTTTAATAATTTTTGTATCTTGAAATTAGAGAAAAACTCACTTCCTTCTAACTATCTTAAATTAAAAATAATCCTGGTAATTCGCGTGCAGCGACATCAATCAATAATTATTCTCCCCAAACACCCATGATTTGGAATTCTTCTTGAAACTTAAAAATGATTCTCATATTATATTAAACAAGAAGTTTTACCTCGCTTTTTTATCAAACGTTATTTCATTATACTTATTTCATTATATTTTGCCCATCCAAAATCAAGTTCAAAATTCTTCTATTTAAGAAGTTGATATCCTTTAACGATCTTTTAATGATCACCAATGTAATATTTTCATCAAAAAAAAAAAAAACTTAACCGAAACAATATCTATCTTAATGAAGCTTATTATTAAATACTTTTTACTCTTCTTATTTTTTTGCTTAAATTGAAAAAGTTTAGGATAAAGATTATAGTATGTGTAAGAGAGAACTATTTTTAAGGCAATTTTTTAATTGCTTCTTATAGTAAGTTTCACTCTAACTACAAAATTAATAAATAAGTTAGGGAATGTTTTTATATATTTGTAGCATCACAATAGAGCAAAAAAAAAAATTAATTTATCTATTCTTTCATACTTTTATATGCAATGTTAGAATTGTTGCAAGATTGTAAAAATTATTCATAAAATTCAAAATCTAGAACGATTTATCGTCCCACTAAACAGAGTTTTTTGTCATGTATAAATTCACTTTATAAGGCAATATGCGCATGTGAATAGATAAAATAAATTCCTATATCAAGTTTCGGATAAATGTATTCAAAGCCGCGAGCACAGTTGCATTCCATGTGAGAACTATAAGAAAATGATCTGTAGACTACCGCTCTGTTCCATCGTTACATCTACTTCGAGACTGCACGAGATTTTCAAGAAAATTTTGCATAGCCAGTCTTATGCGATATACGTAATAAACGTAAGAGATATCGACTTGTTAGAAACATATTGAAATGCACGAGGGATATATACCAGTTATCTATCTTTACTATGACTTGTTCTCATCATTTATAAATGTAGCACATTGTGCACTTAATTTATATTTATATTAAAAAGCAATTATGCAGCAAATTTACATATTAAGTATACCGAAGTTTGTCATGCATGTTTAGCCGATCATTGATATAATTTCACAGAGTACAAAGAATAAACATTATATTTAAGTGCGGAATTCAAGTCAACTGCAATATCCTGCATTAACCACCGTATTTTAATCAAGACTGAAGACGGAAACGTCGATAGTCTTCATCGTGCGCAATTTCAGAAAGACGTAAAGACTAAGTTTGGGGTGCGAAGTTTCTGCTCTTACACCTATGTCTAAAGCAAATACGATAGCTGAGAAAGCTGCTATCAAGTTTAATAAGAAGAGCCTGTAAGACACGGACACTATGTGATACCATATATTCGATACTCTAGATCTGCTTCTTTTAATATCCGTGAGAATTTTCTCTAACGCAGAAATAATACGATGACCTTTCGATAACCGTTCCAACTTCCTCGGCTGTAATAATTTTTACACAATTATTTTCGCAGAAGCTTCGTATACTTTTCATAACGTTTCCATAATCATAACTGTCCACACGTCACTGTGTCAATATTATTTTCTTTTACACGAAATATTTCAAATTTTAGTAAATAATTTATCTTACTTTGTAATCTGATCGATGCATAATACGATCTACATTTTTATATATTCTGATACACACATACAGACACACACGCGTACTGCTTTTTTAATGTTAAACATACTGCAATAATCCATTTGTCAATGTCGAAAAAAATTCTACATTCATCCGAATGCTTTCCCGCTCGATCTAGCACAATTTCAGTTGACGTAACTTCAAAGCCGCCTAATCCTCTTAACGAAGCCATATCGGAGGACAAGACATTCCGTTCCCTTGTATCTACCATCTTAACCCTTCATTATTTTGGTTCCCCTCAAAGCTAACTCGAAGGAAAGAGATTCCAAGTTCACGCGTTGCGACCCTCACTTGTATTCGGTTAGATGCAAACTTTCTCAAACTGTAGCCAATTCGTTGTTAACTCATCGTAGTAATTTACTTTAATTGCACAGGAAAGTAACAACCGCTCCGCATTTGAATCTTTAACTATCTATCACTTGCCTGCCTATTGCGTTTTTATGATCCAATTACGCAATGCGGTTCGAAATATTTCAAAATTATTATTTCATATTTTGTAACTAAAATTTCGTAAATAATATCGTAAGTAATTTAAAATTTAATTATATTTACGAGAAATTAAATTATGCAAATTACATTTCTCTCACGTTTAACCTGCTGGACGTTTGTTTATTGCTGACGCTAAGCAGTTCGTCTCTACTCACAGTAGTGATTCACATTGAATCGTCTACGAGAAGAACAGGATGTGTCGAATAAGAACTTAATTTTGCAATAGCCGTTGCGGTAGATAATTGAATTAGCTATATATATACAGCTCCAAATTTACTCTCATTCCATTCTATGAAACAAGAAGAGTTCCATAATTTATAATAATAGCAAACATTTCGTTCATTGCCATATAAAGTAAAAGATATGTACACACAAGAGAAAAATAGAATAAAAAAAGATGACGAAAAAATATGAGAAAAATAAAGATCCATCTTATATTTCAATATGTAAATGAGGGTAAATTAATAGTCATCAATGTTTAAATACTAGTTACTCGATAGCGCGAAGAGAATAGTGGTAAAAAGATTTCACCTGCAAAATACTTTCATCTATAAAATAATAAAGATATAAAAAAATTCGTGATAATCTATATCTGTTACAGATATTTAACATATGTAAGACAATTAATTAACGCAAATATTATATCAAGTATCTCTAGATTCTGAAAAATACAAGGATATAAATAGCTTTCAATATAAATGTATAGTAATTGTAATATAATTTTCTATTGTATAAGCTATTCTATAAATTATAAATAATTATCAGATGATATAATCTTCACTGTTAGAAATTCATGATAATTTATAATTATGAGTGGTATATTCTTACCGTCTCCAGTCGCTTGATGGGATAAGCTTATTATTGTGATCAGTAGATGCCATGTAGTTTATCGATTGGAGAAAATAGTCGGGCATTTATCATTCAGCCGGAAGTTTTACTCGACCCGTGAAGAAAGGCTACAAGCCGCCATCATCGTTGCTCGCGCCACGGGGTTTTATTATCATATGTTTTTACTCTATATTTCTATCTATGGACGGCCATCATACTTAATACCTTTCTCTATAAATTCTCCTTCTTTTATTAATCGTACCGTTTTTTTGTTTCTTTTTAATCTTCATATCTATTTAATCAATTCTCATTTAAATTATCTGGCAAATATAAAAAATGAATAGATTATGGAACTTTATTCTTATATAGGGCTTATTTCGAAATATATTTATTCATGTACGTGGATACTTTACATTTTTATTTCAAATATGTACTTAAAATTATACAAAACTGGATACGTCGCCAGTTAGAATTTCAAATAATTTATCTTATTTTATTTTTTCTTAAAAAATATTTTTTCTTATAAAATAAAATTCTTATATAACAGAGAAAGATTCTCTGCATTTTTATAATAATTTGATCGTATTATATTTTACTTTTATTTCAAGTATTATGAAAAGTTTCACAATCTTTCAATAAAATTTCTCGATATGTTATTTCATCGCAATATATTGATCTGAAAATATCGACACTGCGTGATTGTGTATTACAATAATTGACAGCGCTTTCAGTATCATTGTTGGCGAACAGATTACGCGTTCGAATTGAAAATTACATACATTATATACATATCATGCATCGTTGCAAGGAAAAGACATAAATTACCGATACCTGGCGATTCGCCCGAACGAATTCGGCTCCGGCGAACTTTGCAAAATAGCGCCGGCGTAATCAGTGGCGCGTTATCAGCCCTCACTTACAAACGCTCGATGTTGCCTTTTGTGTGGGCACTGAGAGAAAGAGAGAGGGGACAGTCGGGGAGCAATAAATATGTTATTAAAATTACCATAACCTCGCACACACCGGCAGGGTAAAACGGCGCATTTTGCAGTTAATTTTCCGGTTATCTAGGTAATAATCTCGCTTACGGCAGGGCCGGTTAACCCTTTGGTTATAGGGGTGAATATCACGTAAGGGGAATGAGTGTGATAGGGGCGGAAGGTAAATCGGGAGCAGGGGTGAAAAGAGGCTCGATAATGGCCAGTGCTGATGCCGCGTGTTACGTATCGGGGACATTAATAAGCGGTTTACAGCGACGAAAGTAGGAACGGCGTGAAGGAGTTCAATTGTGGACATTTCTACAACGAGCACAGCACGGTTTCGTTCGTCGCGATCTCAAAATCGAAGGGAGCTTCGCCTTGTGGGACCCTCGAGGGCTATTGGATGGCGTCAGTGCCAACCCGACTTTGTCTCAGACTCTATTCGCCTCCACCCTACGGCCATCGATCCGACCTATCCCATCGACAATTAGCTAGCTCGGTATTGAGTGCACTTAGTAAGAATTAAGTAAACTACTTCCTCCTGTCGTTTCCATCGATGCACGAAATGATTTTTATGGGATCTGCTCTCTTACTGCTTAGTATTTTTAAGCGAGTTTTAAATGCGAAAATAAAAAAAAAAATATTAGAAATAAGCAATCTTTGCTAATTACAAATTTATACAGCATTACTGCAAATATCGTAGATTCTTAGATCGCGCTTTCTATAATCAATCGGAGATAAGATCAGCATGTTTGCCACTAAAGGTATATTAGGAGAAAATATACTTTGAGATATAAAGCGTTAGTTTGTTTCTTTCTCGAGTGAATAAAGTTTACTCTCTACATTACTTAAAGTCAACAAAAATTGTGTAAACAATCGTGCTACTTGATTGACTAGCATTACGCTAAAATGCTGGTCTTTAATGCTTTATAAACACTTTTAACCCTGTTGATAGTGTAAACTTTAACCAGTTAGCCAGTTATATGCAGAATGCTTTTCGCAAAACCATACTACTTAAATGCGAAGACGAATCGACGATAAAACAAGCTGTAACAATCAAAGTGTTAAATTGAATATGATATTTAAGCTCGATAATCTAACGAAATTTTTAACCTGGACCGAAATATGATAATAATCAATAATATAATGTCATCCTGCTGAGATTAGCTTTTTGCTATTTATAATCGAAAAGAGAAGATAGTAACTTCTTATCGAAAATATTTCAACCTAGCGGAGGAAGGGCCGTGAGAGGGTTATAAATTCATAACTTACATCTCTCGCGGGATTCATTATATGGCGAGAAGATAACAACCCCCGCTAGCGTAGAAAACTGCACTATACTACTCTCTCTCTCTCTCTCTCTCTCTCTCTCTCTCTCTCTCTTGCTGCTTTAACTCGAAATATTTCTGATAAAGGCTTTTCCTCTTATAGCATGTTTCGAAATAGCGTACGGCTAAAACTATATAAAAGCAAAATATTAAACTTGTGCCCCAAACGTGTGACGCTTTATCTATGATACATCTACAAAATAATTTAAGAAGTATATAATTGGAAAGGTGTTGAAAATTTGTACTTTTGTAATTTTTCATACAAAAACATGATACCTCACGCGCGATCACGAATAATTTACGCGATATAATCTTACATTCGACTAATATTTAGAATCGACATGTCTGACGCGATCTGCTCGTAAATCTCTCATAATATCAATCTATCGTCGTAAAATTGTGTTTGTCGCACGCTTTATAAATGTTTTATTGTTGATGTTTCTATTCCTTGTAAACAGATAAGTTGTTATTCGCTTGATACAGAAATCGATAAACGGTGTCCGAGAATAGCGATCAAATGCTGATGAACGACAGTACTCTGCAGCGATTATTTGTAGGTAGATTGATGAATCTGTTCCCCCGAACGCTCATGGTTCCTCTCTTCGCTCGCTCGAAAATGGTGTTCTTCAATCTTCGTTGCCCGAGCGATAAGGACCCAGATCCTATAGTACAAAGATTTTCATGCTGACGCGCCATTCCTAGCGCCTAATTAATGAGTTTGAATTTTTCCGGCGGCTAATGGAAAGACTGCCTGCGCAGCACGTAGTCAAAGGAACCGGCGCAGTATGAAAGATGAAAAAGCAGCATCAAGGAATGGAGGTTAATACGCGAAAGTTTCGCGGCTTAAGGATATGAAACTGATGAGGTCGTGACACGATTTCGTCAATTCACTATCCTCATCTCTCCTAGCTATTCCCGCCTTATCGAAAATTTCTTGTACGAAATAAGAATGGAGGTGGGACGCTTGAATGATCATCGAGAGAAACGTAGGCTTCGGCTGATGGAGATAAAGATTGCTCACTGTTTCTGACACGCATGTTCGAAATATAGAAGGCTGTATGAAAGATTCTCATCGGAGACGCAAAAGATAATGCTCTATCGATAGGATCGTATTTTCAGAACATTTATTCTGGAAATTACGCATAACTTAAAAATGTTACGTGTAATATTAACAACTATTAATATAATTGTATAATATACAATTATTAATATAATTGTAAATTAAAATATTTAATTAGAAAGATTTACAATACATATATGCATGATGGCAGAATTATGAAGAATTAAAGGCTACATAATTCTTTATATACATAATGCTCTATAAAATCCAAAAATATTTTTTATATAAAATTTATATCAGAAATGCAAAAAAATTTATATAAAATTATATCAATTTTATTGAACACTTTTTTACAAAAATTAAATTTGTATTACATCTAGAGAAAAAATATAGATCAAAAAGAAAGCAAATCTTGCAAATAAAAAAAAAGTTTCATTTCAATATCTAATTTGTATACTAATTGTAAGCCAACTGAAAAAAATTTTTACAGAGAAAGATTTTTATAATGTGTATGATAATATTATCAAATATATATTTGAATTTTTCCAAGATATATATATGAGGGAATAATATATATATAAAGAAAATAACACAGATACAAAAGGGAAACGGTCCATTAGATAAGAAAGAAAATAAACGAATAGGAGATAAATAAAGATTCAGGAGAAAGATACGGACAAAATGTGAAAGGTAAGGAGACCAGTTTAGACTTGTTGAAATGCATCGAGCATTCTGGCAAAAGTGCACGTTTTACGAACCGAATATGTTCAGCAGACATCGCAAACCTACAATTGTTAAGTAAATACTGCACGAACGCAGTCGCATCTTAATTATCAAAATTGGACTGCCGACCAGTAGCTTTTATCAATCTCGGAACTTACTTTGCGAGATAAAAGGAATTACCATTGGGAATTTTACAAGCTCCACTATATACTTGTCTTAAAATTAAAGAGAATAGAATCCAGAAACTTGTTAAACGTTTGAATCACCTTAACTTATTTAAAAAAGAATTAAATAATTAATAAAATTGCTCCGCGTAGTGGATTGAAATCACAGTAAATTGTCAATGATTTATATAATTATAAGTTAAAAATTTAATTAGAGTTATATGACACACACACACACACACACACAATGTATATTATTAGTTTATCATAAGATATTAAACTTTGAAGATCATTTATCTAAAATAAGTTATATCGCTTTTAAACGGTAAAAGTGCATAATGTAATTCTATTAATATATTTGATTGAATTATTATAGAGAAATCTAACTTTAAGAAAGTAAACACTTTTCCGTCAGTATAATCGTAACAAAGATATCGCTTGTATAAACGTAGAGACAAGATTTCGAAATTGATAGAACGAACAACAAGCCTGCAATCTTTCTGCGGATTACGTCCCTAGAGCGCAATTTGAAACATCGACACACCCCACCCTTCCATTCTCGCGTCTATCACGCCCGACCTAGTCGACGGCAATAAATCTAAACTTACGGTGTATCCTTGGATGCAAATTCCCTTACAGCTGTGTGGAAATTTCGCAATGCAATCGCCGTTTCTTTTCTCGCGCTGCACTTTTGACATTGTATATATGTATTTCTAAAAAAATATAAATTATCTCATAATCAATCTGTTAATTATTTATGTTATAAAAATAATCTCAATTGATATCAAGAATATATAACGGCATAAAATTGTACAGAATTACAACTTTAAAATTGATAGAATAAACGAGACAATTTGTGCGAGATTCATCACGCTGAATACACGCCTAGCGCACAATTTGAATCATCACCTCCTGCCTTTCATCCGCCTACGCAAAACCTTTTCTATCCACACGTCCATCGCGTTCGACTGGCTCGATGGCAATAAATCCAGACTTACTCTTTATCCTATCGAGGCTTTGCCCGCCAGGGTGCGAGCCTCTGGCATTGTCGCGGCTATATCACCGGCCAAAAAGGACGATGGAGGGACGGCGTGTCGCGCGACAGGACTCGACGGAGCCTGAATTAAATTCTGAGATTTATCGCGTCAATAACCGTACATTAATTTATGATTTTTTTGTGGTGAAGAACGTAAATCCACGCCGTACAAGCGAGCGTGCACGGCGCACGCCACCGTCGCGCCAATTGTTTCGCTCTACGTGGCGATCCGAACAGAGGAATGGGTATAAAAGAGAAACGCCACAGGCGAAGAGGGCAAACACGCTACATATAGAAACACACAACAGCTGGAAAACTATATTGATAGAACTGGCGCGGGGGTGGATTCGCGGTGTGAGCAACACAGCGAAGTGGGCAATAGCAGGACCCAGCGGCGTGTTCCACATCTAACTTATATTGACCACTCAACATTCCGCGCTCGTAAACTACGACATTCGCCGATCATTCGGACGCAAAAGCAATCGAAAACGGTACATTGCGGTTCCGAAAAGGCCTTTGAAGTCGTATACCGCGGAAGAAAGTATCGTCGATTAAAATTATCCATCCATATTTAATACTTGGGAAATGTGACGCTACTAAAAGATTAAAACTGTACTTAAATTGTATGTTGAACTGCGCGTTCAAAGCGCGCTTCGCCAGTTTACGATATATTTCCAATAAAGATTAATCGACTGAACCGACGTTGTTCGAAATTTACCTTCTATCTGTTTCATTTCACGATCTGTCTTGTGCCAAAGAAATATCGTCGAATTTGAAAAATAATTTAATTACTACTCTACACACATGTTTTGCACTAATGTCATCATACATTAATTTATTCTTTATCTTAACTCATTAGTGAGAGGTGTACATATAGTATGAATTTCTTCACACATTTTTCGCTTTCGCTTAGATACGTCCTTTGATCGATTAATCGTTTTAATTACGGGCGAAACCGCGACAGGTGTGCATTCAAATTGATGCACAGAGTGGAAGTACCGACCGACTGCAGCCTGAAACGCGCGTAATTCCGCCTGCCTTCTCTTTTATTCCCTTTTACGTCCTTTCCTTTTGACAACCCTTCTTTGAAACCTCCTCTTCCCAAACGAGGTCGTTCTTTTGCTTTTTTTCACCGCCTATTCTTCGCTTTCCGTCCATGTGTATCACGGCAAACGTCGTTTGCTAGACTTTTTAAACATAACACATTAAATTGCGGTTCCATGCATTATGCATTAAAGTGATTTATCTTCGTGAAACTAAACGTTTTAGTTTAGTAGGCAAATTAGACAACAAAAGAAAAAAATCGAAAATTTATATTTTAGCTCTAATAATATTTATTTTTTTTGTAACCTAATGTCTATTGAAACAGAAATTATTTAATTTAATACAATATCTTGATGATTTGCTTTCTTTTTCATTTTTTTGTTTTAATTATTTAATTAGAAATTATTATATATTTTGTTATAAATTATAAAATATACCTAGCATATAAATGTCTATATTCACTGGTATCACTATATTCAACGATTTTTTAATTACTTGCTACTTTTTTGCAATTCATCCATCACAAGTGAGAAGACAATAAAGGAGGAAGAGATCAGTATTGTCATCTTTACGTCGACAATTTTTTCTACGGACAATTAATTTCAAAGTGTCATATATCAAAGTTCCGCCTACGTCAATAGTTGTCTACATCAATCACGCGCGTAGTTGATAGTATCATAGATAACGCGTGACTGTAGTCTTTTAAAAATTTTCACTCGCAATCAAAAAAAGATTCAAGATAGCCGCCGGATAACAGAAGCGTGGTGAAAATCGCATGGCGCGGAATTTTATTCGCGGCGCACGCTGTCCCGTTCTATCGGTATATTTCCTCGCCTTAAGCTTTCACCGAAACGACTGCAGCTTCCAGGGGTTGGAGGGAAAGGAAAAGCATGTCGCGCGTTCCAGTATTCCTAATTTTGTCCGCCGGGCGCTACTGGAATCTTAATTATGAGGAAGAATTCGTCGGGGGCGGTCCGGCAATCCGGTCCCAATTCGCCCGACAATGTCGCTGGTACTTTTCCAGGGAATATGAGCGTTTCGAAATTCAACCGCGCTTGAAATAAATTGAGGTCTTTTGCCACGAGCCCCGTAATATTGCGATAATGACAGCATAGACAGGAGTGAATATTCTCGGTCTAGAAAATACTAAATATCGTTACATTCGTTAAGCGTGCATTATTTTAATGTTCATTATTTTCTAACAAATAGAGAGAAAAAAAGATGATTAGATACATCATATATATATATATATATATATATATATATATATATATATACCGTCCGTGAAATGACGTATTCCTGATGGAATATCAATTCATCGTGTTCTCATTTCTATATATATATATATATATATACGTATCATTAGATACATATATAAATAATCATTTAAATTACATAAAAATAACGCTAGAATATCAAATAAAGATTGAAATATAAGAGAATTCTTAACTGGATAATTCTTAATATAATCAGAATAAAATAAATAAATTTAGCTACTAAATTTATCTATCATAAGATTATAATTGAATCATGTTCTCATAGACAGATATTACCTATATCTATACTTTATTTTATCTTACGAGATATAATATTTATGTTACAGAGATTGCAGAGTCGTCAGAGATCCCCAAACTTTAAAATCCAAGGGATATGGGTTCGTTTCGTTCGTCAAAAAAGCGGTAAGCACACGATACTAATCTAATGATATTTTTTTGTAGCGGAATTACCGTAGCTGAGATAATAAACAGATTCTTTCACATGAGCCTTAGCTACGGTATTTATATTTTGCAAGATATCATATTTAATTATGCACACACAATTATTCATTAAAAATAGATTTTATCAAATATAATAACGTTCTAGCTATATATATAACATTTCCTTTTAATAATAAAAATATTTGTTTCTCTATTGAAAAAGTTTAATAAGATGAGTTCATTACCCAAGCATGTGTGTGTATGTATATATCAATCGAGATATATATATATATATCTTAATTATCAAAAATATACTGAATTATTAAAATATTCTGAATTAACTTCGACATCTTATAGATCTTACAAGAAAACTTTATGCATTATATTCTCTTGCGACATTTCGTTTTACCAAAATGTGGCTGCTTTCAAGAAATTCTGAAAATAGTTCGTTTTAGAGAAAGTCGCAGCATGCAAAGTGCGTTGATTAAAGGAACAACATCCGTAACTCCATATCTAAAAGATTACAGTCAAAAATAAAATGACAAATTATTCGGGTACTTGTGAGAAGAGAAGATAAGAGAGTTCTCGATGCACATTTTATGTAAATCAGACTTACGGTGGCATATAACGGCCAGGTAGATAATTCCCTTCCGAGCAGCATTTTAATTATCACATTTAACTCCGACTATTTCGAAAGTCGGAAAGAACGCGAATATTTTTTAACGACTGCGACTGCGACTACGAAATCACACCCGTCATTTCCGCAGTACGTCAAACTTGTGCGATGCTATCCTCCCGGTTTCCGCTGATCAAATAAGTGGGAGGGTCTTGACCGTCACGGTTTACAACATCATTTTTCGAGGCTAAATGGAGAGTGGCCGGAGTTTTATTATGACCCGCCAAAATCCGCGACGTAAATCACAGCGAAGTTAGATGTACGGCTGAGTAAAAGAAGGCTTTCCTCCGTTTATGGCGGGGTTATTCGTCGAGACGCCTGCCCCGAAGGTAGACCCTCTCTCGTTTCCCCTCTGTTTTAATGCCCTATCGATCTGGACCACCGCCGGCACCTGCCTCACACCCGCGGTATTACTATTGCCGAAGTATAAATTTCCCGAGTGTCTCCGTTAACCTCGAGGAACACGCGAAAATTTCGCCCTCTTCCCTTCCCGCCACTATCCCCATCCCCATCCCCCACCCCCTTCGCATTCACCGACCAGTCCCACCGCCACTATATCCTTCGACCGCCGGATACACGTACCTAAATCGCGAGCTCTGATCGCCCAGCATTCAACATTCTGGCTCTTTTAAAATGTACGAGGAAATACGAATTCTCAGGATTCTCGTTTTTCTTCGGAGGCGGTCTTGAGTTTCGAATGCTGCATTTAATAAATACCGAACTTTATAATGTCCCGGCGTCAGATTCCTGTATGTTTCGTGTATCTGTATACGATGTGTTTATCCAAGCGTGATAATGCGTTACTATTGGCAACAGTTTTCTCAATATCGTTTCACAAATAGATTCGTTATTTTCTCGATTTTGGTAAAGAAAAATATTTATTTTCTTTATTTTGCGAATTGATTTTGATGATTCGTATTTTTGTCTTCCGCTAAAATAACAGTAAATTAAGATTTGTAATTTTCAAGAGAAATATATGTTTAAGTGAAATATTATGTCAAAAACGGATACATATCAATGCTCAAATGCGTAGGCGGATCTATTATATAGTTCAAGAAAGAGTATGAGGGAGACAGTTTTGCCCCTGTTACTAGTTTGTGTAATGGTCAGTATACTTACACTATGCAAATTCTCAGGTTGCTCTAGTTACTGTCAACTTTTATTGCTTTACCATTTGATCGATAAATCGCGCGATATTATGACTCACGACCTTAAGCACACAAAAACCCACCACCGTGCATATGGATTTATGTATTCTTGGGTAAATAAACAAAAGCAATTAGAGCGTCATTACAAAGCATTGATTAGCATCTTCATGTGTGTTATTTTATTTACGCTTGCAGTCAAAATATCGGATGCATAACAACCACGTTGAACCAAACATTCCATTAAACCAACCATTTACATGGTTGTATACGCGTACAACCATGTAAATAAATAGTCTTTATTTTCTGACGCAATAGAAATGTGATATAAGGCAAATCGTTGTTTTAAAAATAGAATTTTTAAAACAACGTCATATTTTTATTTGGTCATAGAGTTATATAGTTTTTATTAAAAATTCTAAAATGTGAAAAGTTACCTAGATTGTACTCATAAACTAAATAAATAATTTTAAATGTTACTGCTTGTAGTAACGTGCAAAGAAATACTGCTTGTAGTTTTAATCTATTTATTCTTTCGAATATCAATATCAAATCAATTAATCGTACCAAGCGCGATTTATATCTCGCAATGGTTTGAAAATTGATTATGCAAACTAAAAAAATACTTCATATATGGTTGCTATAAAGCAAACTATACATATAAAATATTTATCTTATGCATAGCTTTTCATTTAAAAATATTAACTAGTCCAATTTACATATACCGCAATTTAATAATGATGCTATTTTTAGCCAAGGATATATACTAGAAATTGAATGACGAAATTTCAGAAATGATAAAATTCAGTGTAACAGTAATAATGTAAAAAGATGTGAGATTAAAGTCGATTGCAATTGTAGACTTGCTACATCGGACTTGTTTGATAAGAAAAGAAGTTTTGTTAAGGCCACGTAATCCGACGGCGCGTAATGCATGTATCGGTGTATGACTTAATAATGCGTGTAAAACAGCTGGGTGTCAGTGCGCCGCGCTCCCGTCTGTCTATAGCATCGCCGGCCGCGAAAGAAATTCGATTTGATGGGTGCTTGGACAGTTCGAAAGCGGAAAGCACACGGGGGTAGAGACGGCAGCGGCTAGTCGGTGGTGGTACTTCTGGTATCACGTAAACGCCCTGGTCACGCCGGATGGAAGGGAGCAAGCGGCGGTGGTTTTCAGGGGTTGCGGGTCGGAGAGACGTCAGGGATATCGACCGAAGTTTAGAATCGGCTTAGAACGGCGCATTCGGTCGCCTGGCTCTATCTAGGCTAACCGCGCGAATGCGCCGCATCACATATCTAGAATGGAAATTTGAATCGGAAATATTTTATCCAGCGGGGGAAAACGCGCGAATGGCCGCGGGGAATAAGGACGGTGCGAAAAGGAAGAAAGAGAGAACGAAAGAGAAAAGCGCAGAGAACCGCTGGCTGAAGTGTAGCCGTGGAAGAAAGTAACGGCTGGAGATGAGGCAAAGGCGAAGACGAGGACTCCCCAAATGGCGCAAATGGTTGAGAGTAGAGAGCGGCAACAAGCTAGAGAGAGATCGCTGCTGTGGAAGGTGGAAAGGCGCAGGGGAGAAGACTAGAGGGAGGACGAGATATGTATCCCTCCTCCGTCTCTCACTATGTACGTACACTCGAAGAGCTTTTCGAACAGTAAACTTTTTCGGGGAGTTCCTCGCGTCGAGAAAATTTTTAGGTCTCCATCCTCTCCGTGCCGTCCGCATACCATCGTCGCGATGTCGCCGCGAACGATGCAACCGATGACATGTGTCATATCGTATATATTTCCTTTATATGAGCGCCGCGCGTTGTGACTATCAGTCCGAACGGTGATTCAACACCTTAACTTTTTTTTTTTTTTACTGTGTTACGCAAATTTCGATAAAAATATTTTGTCTTGTTTTTCATACGATCACGTAATAGACGCGCATGGATAGCCAGCTTGAGTATCGCAATAGGATCTGTTTTGTTAGAACGTTTACAGAAATCGCGCGAATATATAGTTCGCGCCGCGCGGAAATCTGTGTATATCTATGGCGACGTTCTCTTCTCGCCAAAGGCGATTCCATCCCTTCGCCCAGAAGAGAATCTAACGTCGCGATGGAAAATGTCCCGGATCGCCCGGAGCGGTTACGCTCCGGGGGTAAAATCCAAATCCGGGGAATCAAAAGTGCAGTCGATCGAATAAATTTCAAAACGTATATTAAGTTGACCTGGATCGAGGGCCACGCTAACGGGATACCGCGGTTGAATCAACAATAAGTCGCGGATAATATTGACGTCAATATACCTGTTGGTTTTATCCGCGGTTTTGCGTGTGAATGCGGCCCTATCCTCCTGCATCTCGCGTGAATGCCGTCGTAGTTCTTACGACACCTCGCAATTGTTGTTATAGACGTTGCGAGAGACAATAAAGGAGCTTTCGCAGAGGAACTGCACGGAACATCGCGTATTTTCATTCGCCTTTCAATAAAATTCCTTAGAAGCATTCCGTAATACGTAAATACACACACCAACTTCCTATCTTATATAATTTTCTAAATTATTACCTATTTTAGAATTACGTTAATTATATGATGCGAATTTTATGCAATTTATCAATTATCTACTTCGTTCTTACATTTTGTTCTATATTGCAAATTCTTTTTGTATATTTTAGCATATATAGAGCATTGCAATGTAAGAATTTCACAAAAATTAACTGTAACTGCGTTTATATGCATTTATATGCATACATTCGATAAAACGGTATTATAAAATAAAATAAACGCGATATACATATACAAAAATATCTTATATTTCCATCTAAATGCTCTTTGCAAGAGCTTCTTTGACTGTAAAAATTGGATTAATGAATGATACAATAACATAAAAACCGAATAAAATTGTATAAAATTCAATGTAGGTGTTAGGTAAAGCTATGAAAAAGAATATTCCGTTATAAAATTAAAAAGCAACATTAAATTAAAAAATGGAAAAATATAAGATCAAAAAAAATAAACGCAAGATTTAATAAAATTAATATTAAAATTTATGCAACTTTCTTATGTTTAATAATTAATGAAATTGCCCACTTTTTTTTACTTTTAGTGTATAAACTTTGCCTTTATAATTTGTCGTAGAAAATGTTGATTTTCTTTGTTATTGTCTTTTTCAGGAAGCAGAAAGCGCCATCGGTAACATGAACGGCCAATGGCTTGGTGGCAGAAGTATTCGGACAAATTGGGCCACTCGCAAACCTCCCGCACCTAAATCCGAAGGTAAGTACCTTCGTATTCCCATGACCGAGCGTTTTGTTGCATACAAGAGTGTAGCATAATGCATGATTACTATCGTGATAAATGGTTTCCTTGGTACAGAACAGGTGAAAGTATTCAATTGTCCTTACAAACGAACGCAAGCGCAAATCAATGTGTATTACACACGTTACGCAATCTTTCATCTAAAACGAGTAGGTTTCACGGTAGATTTCTTATTTTATCGCCTCATTTTCTGTAATTTTATAGTAGTTAGAGAATGAAAAATATGGTATAGCGAGATCCATAATTATTATGAATAGATATTATCAATGAGCAAAATGCAGAAATCGCGAGAACGACTCTACGACTTTGTGAGAATTTCCAACACTCTTCTAAAAAAAAAAAGTATGTTAAGTACAAGTTTTTGATGGCAAAAGCTGGAAGTAATTTTGACAAGCCTAGCGGGGATAGAATACCGTAACGATGCAATTTCGGAAAAGAAAATCAAAGGGCCGATACATATTTTCAAGTACTCCGTCAAAGCGTTATATTTACGTCCACGGTATGCCCCGTCATGAATATCAAACCGGTGCTGCTAAATTAAATATCGCGTTCGTCGGTCGCGAATGCGGAAATTTCGCCGACGCAACCGGAATTCGATTAGGTCGGCGAAATTCTACCGCGCACAAATGGATGCGCACGGTCGCGTTATTCTGTGGAGTTCGAAAGGTCCGCCTCTTGTGCAACACTCGGTGAGTCGTTCGTTCGCACAGAAAGCTTTCACTGTGCCATTCAGGAAAGCTCGAAACGGCTTTACCACGAGCGGTTACTCTGCAAAGCGGACTCTACAAAGGCAACGCTAGATGTTCGAGTGTTTGTTAATCGATACCTTGAGATGGACTCAAGAGCCTTTTTTCAATGGACCGAAGGCGGAGGAAGGAAGAACTTCTACTCGCGTCGGACTATCATGTTCCCAGAGTACTGAGATTGATTTCAAAGCCCGGCAAGCGACAGTATGGACCCTGTGAAAATTTCCCGTAGCGCGATGGGGATCAACAAATATTTTCTTCTCTCTCTTTTCGAAAATGCGTTTCTTAGCGTTAAGTCGTAAATCCTACTTTGAAACGTACCAAATTTAGATGACCAAATACAACTTTAACAAAAGAGAATTGGAACTATCAATGAATATATATAATTTATGAAATATTCTGAGATATAATAATAAGAATATATTTAAACTCTCTAAAAAATTATAATATTATATATTTTTTAATCAAATATCTCCGACAAAATATTTTAATTGCAAAAAAAAAATGGACTGTCTTTGCTTATGCAGCATCATTGTGGCCAATGAATGAGTTGAAACGTTTCCTTTCGCGATAGTAATTACTTGTATAATTAGGATGGTTTGAGACAACGGCAAGATGAAAGCCTTGGCTCTCTTAGTAGGGATAGTAAGAATCCAATTGAAGTTATGAACTAAACGCATAATGAGCTTGGAGGTAGCACACTCCGAGACCCCAAGTAAGTATTATTATATTATCATAAGCGGCTCTTCGTCGCGCGGAGTCGAGGACTCCATCGTCCATCCTCGAGAGTCATCCCCGACCCCTCGGCTAACTAATTTCATTCCGCAAGTCTTTAATTAGTATTCGTCGCGAGGCGTCCAAACTTTTTCACTAGACGAGGGCTTGCAAACTCGACCTACCCGGATTGTTCACCCGTATTTGCATAGGCCAAATTCGCAGAAAGTACTTTCTTGCTAGCCACCTTTACGCGGTTAATATTCCTCGACGAACGTACCCTAAATTTCTCATAAGCGAAAATAATGATCTCGAAGAAATCCACCTTCTTCGTCTTCTTCTCCGCCGTAAACATTCAACGCTTGTGACAGTTTCCGAATGCAAATATACGTTGCTGCGATTAAAAACGCGACCACGTGTGGAGAAGTAATTTTAATTTATAACTTTTACTCTCTTCTCTAACTTTGTTACCAAATCTATATATCTGAGGTTTCGCAATAAAATCCTGCATTTCGCTCAGTTTGCTCTGCATTTTAATCTGCATTTTAGCGCCTCATTTTCTATAACCAGCACACACCAACGTAATTTAAAAATTCATTTTTATTTCGACCTTCAAACTCTTGCACAATATTAAGGTTTAGAAATTCGTGATAAAAGCAAATTTCTAATTAAGTTAATCTCTATACTTCTTTTAATTAAATTAGTATAGAAGACAAAAGAATATCTCTCGATTATCTTATTACACGAATAATTCTACTTTCATTTAAAGCAATAAAATTATGCATACACGTAAAAAACGTGCACGTATTTTAAATCGCTCAAACATTTCCATATATTTGTAAGAAAATTGCACAAACGCAAGTAAATATTATGTAATAAAAATATCTGATTTAATCCACTCTCTTGAGCTCAGCTTCATTTTTTCCAGCAATCACCATCTACGATTTTAATGATTGTTTAAGGTAATATTTTAGTTTCGATTCACCAAATTGGATTTTAAATTTAATTATTAAAACTTTCTACTCCTTAACGCGTTTAAAACTCTTTTCATTTTAATTACTTTTTAATTAGTTTTAATTAGTTATAATTTTTTTGATGAGTAGTTTACGTATATCAAGTAAAGAAATACTATGTTAAGTACATTATCCACGTGAAAATATATAAAATTTTATTGGCAAACTTACGAGTTCTAACAAAAGTCTCAAGCTTCGAGTGAACAACTTGGCACGCTTCAGGCAAATTCTTGCATTATATCGATAGCCAATCGTGCTCAACTGAGTACATGTACTCAGGTATATTTGCGACATCGATTTACACACTTCAAAGTCACCATTTTGTATAATATCGCCTACCTGCACCGTAGCATGGAATAGTAACTTTTTCCAACTGCTTCACAAAAGTTAATAACATGCAAAGTGGCATAACTCTTGCAATACATAACCAATTCTGTATATAAAAAAAACATTTGTAAATTTTAAAACGAAATAATTGATAGATAAATTTGTCATGCTTTAAAATATACGATTATACAAGAATACAGAAAGAAAATGTTATTTAGTTTGTTTAGTGTGTATGTTCGTATATATATACTCTTAACTGCATATTTTTATTAATTAGTGAACATTCTTAGGCATATGTATCAACTTATATATTTAAACCCCAAGCAATCTTTTATTTAATATGAAACTTTTTGATATAATATAGCGATAACTTGCAATATATTTTCTCGATGCAAGTTAATAGAAATATAATATAAATTTGATTACAATATATTACTCTTGACAAGTTACTACATTAAAAAACGCGATTTTTTGAGGGTTATTAAAGTATTCTGCGTGGAATTTTTCGCAAAAGGACTTTTACGCCTATAGTACGTACCTACAACCTAAAAATCTTAGATAAAAGAGCTTTATATTTTTTGGAAAAAAGTTACTTGCGAAGAAGATGCATATATCCATAAGCACGACATAATATTATGACGTAGAAAAATATCTCGACGGCATTCTGCAAAATTATAAAATAAACCATTTCTTCAAATAAAAAAAACTGTAGCTAAGTAAAGAACATGTTGTATCCCTTATTATTCTGATGTAAAGTCATATTCTGATGGCATGAAAAGTATTTTATGAATATTTTTTTAAATAATTATGAAGTAACCTGAATAATATTGTTAAAACAAAAAATACACACAATGTCATATGTTATATTGACACTTCTTGATTTTATCTAAAAGAAATAACTAACTTTTTAATTTTTGGTTAATAAATTGCTATAATCAATATATATTATTAATATTTTTATGTCACATTTCACAAAAATTTTGTATATTTTTTTTTTTTAAACTACAAAAATATTATTTTTTCTTTATTGTACGATTGCAAACTACGCGTTCTTTATATATCGCGGGTAAAAAAATCATTAATATAAAGATTATAACAATAAAATCACGTTTAATTAAACAACCCTCTTTTTCGTGCATCATATTTTATGACGAATATCAAGCGACGCGTATACAATTTACCGTAATACATACCGGAATATGAAGCGAACAATGCGTAAACTTGCCCATCTGCGATAAAATATGATATCAAAAGCTTAGACGGGTAAATAAGTTTGAGCGAAGGATAAAATAAAAACAACGCCGCGGAAAATATCGGGAGGCATGAAGCCGAACTACAACGCACCCACGGCGAAACGCATTCAAAGAAAACAGAAGTCCCGAGTTCAAGTTTATCGGCTAGCGTTTTACTCGGTTGAATTACACGGTGAAGTTTATATGGCATCGTACTTTTCTACGCTTCACTTCGATATCTTTCCAACAACATCTCAGTTGGTTGTGCCAACTCTCATCTGCAAACCCAAAACGCGATGCACCATAACCACCGTGCCAAAGCTGATCTGCATACCCGAAAGGACGAAACGAGATGACGTTACGGCGACTGTGTATCAAAGCTTGGATTATATATACTTCGACAAACATCGACAAGGCAGCTATCACGCGAATAAACAAACAAAATCGACACAATTCATTTTGCATCGCACGCGCGAATATGGACACGATACGTTAGGAAGAGGACTGCTTGAGTTACTGTCGTATTTACCTTGTAAATGAAAAGCAAAGTACAGTAGCAAGGATCTAGTGTGGGTCTAATATCAATTCTTGGTTATAATATCATAGATGAAAACGAAAAAACGAAAAGTAAGTTAGAGAACAGTTGGGTCGAGCCAGCATTTAATTTGACTGAGTCCCAAAGTTACCCGGCAACTGGGCCAATATTTTATAGCCATGGCAATTAGATAATTTTGCGGTCAGGCAAAAATATGATTGCTGGCGTGTGAAAGGACAAACTTGGGCGCGGGTTAATGTCGAAAGTTTGTATCGCCGCCGACGTCGGATCGTACGTAGTCGAACCTTGCAAAGGAACTGAACGAAACGATGACGTACATATATTATTTTGGTGACATGATATATCACGATAAATGTGATATTCGTATACAAATCAAATGAATTTTATGTTTTTATAAATTTATTTCCACATAAAATTTTCGCGCTCCAATAACAGAAAATTATCATTTATTTTCGTTGTCAAAAAATGTTTCACAAAAAAAAAAGAAAGAAAAAATTAATTTCTCTCTCTTATTCTTTTCACTTCTATTTCACTTTTCTCTCAAAGGATAACATATTTATCATATTGCAGAAATATTTATTTTATAAAGGTACGCGTTGCGACATGTTCTAAAAAAATATGGATAATTACAAAGTGAGACATATATAAAAGAAATACATTGGGATTTTGTGAATCGATGCAAAATTCTCATATTTCATAAAATCTAGTTGTATCGCGCGCGCGCGTACACCACAGTACATTTTATTACCAAAGTCTCAGTAAATAAGAGCCGAACATGAAATGTATATTAATGTGCGTAGCCATTTTATATGATTACTACCTGTCCCCATTATTAAATAACACAAAATGCACGCACCGTGCATAAAGTTTCCGTAAAATAAATGCACGGCTTATACATTTCAATAATATACATTAGAGGTCACGTTATGCATTGCAATATAATATAATTAATAACAGAGAAATAAAATAAAAAACGTGCCGATTAATTTTTCGCCAAGCATATAATGTATATCCGAATATAATTCAAAACATAAAAAAATTTTTTTACGTTCACTGAATGTATACGGGGAAAAAGAATGTTGTTATCGAATAAAATAAATATCTGAATTAATAAAAAATAATATTATGAACACACACACGCGCTACGTAAAATAAACTCGATAGATATTACAAATGCAATTTCCAATATAACTGTTAATTTGAAATATATGTATATAATGCCATATATTATAATTTCTCTGACACAATCATTTATAATCTCATTTGTACTTATGCATTGTAAACGCTTAAATTTAATACTAATATTTAAATATATGCTACGTAATGAAGAATACGAATAAAGATATAAAACGAGATGTAATTCTCTAATAACCCAAGCATCCTCAATTTCACTTCAACACTATCAGATTTCACAAATGTTCCCCATTAACGCTTAAAATTTTCGTTTGCATATATAAGAGAAAGACGGAAACGCATTCTCGTTTAAACGAGATAGTTAATAATATACAGCCAAGCTATAGAATGAAATGGAGATTCGCATAATAATTATGCGCATCGATATATCGCGTTACGCCGCGTAAATATCCATCTAATATTCATATCTCGTTATTTCGAACGTTGTCAAAGCGATAGCACGGAACCGTCGGTGTGTCACGTAATTGCTAGAAAATTGCGAGCAATGTATCGTATTGAACGGCAATCTTAACACAATGGAAGGCTAGTCCGTCAGGAGTGACGTGCAGGCATCGAATAAGCAGCGCAATCCGTTTGCATGGGTTAAATGTCGAGTCGTGTTGCGTGAAAACACACGGCACGCTTACCGACGCTAAAGTGCGCAAGTATGCTCCGTGCTAGATGGGGAGATCGCGATGCATTCTCCGACATCGCGATGCAGCAACGGACGCCGTATGCGTGCCGTTGGTCGATGCTATGGATTGTCTACTTGCAGGTGGTCGTCCCGCAGTTAAGGCCGCCAAGAGAGTCGAGAAGTCGGCCGGCCCCTTTAAATTCACCCTTCATCTATATCGCCATACGGCCTTAAGTGCGGGGGCGAGGGTGCTTCTTATCGCACCGCGGACCTTAACGCGTTGCCGCTCGTCGGGCTTCTATTACGTGGCTGTTGTCGGTGCTTTTCTCATGATCGAGGGGAGCCGAGAGTTTAGACGAAAATCTCCAACAACTCGTCGAGTCCTCGTAGAAGTGCTCGACTATGCTCCGTATTAAATTACACGGTGATCTTAAACTCTCACTCGGCTTTAGAGTGGGACAGGCTGTTGGACGGGTGAGTACGTGTGGCTTTTGGTTACAGACACGGAAAAATCTTGTCTCTCGGGCAAACGCTTGCGCGTCCCAAGATTGAAGATGATGAAAAACTATTATAGAGAGAAAAAGAGAAGATTGCTTTAAAGCAATATAACTTTATTTTATGCAGCGCGGCGTAACATCTAATTGTAAGGGAAAACAAAAATCGGACGATTCCCTTTAATTGCCAAATACGAGGCGATGTCCCCCGCGGCGAATCTTTTTATCAATTATCGGAGAATGGGAAACGAGCGCGCGCCCTGACAGCGTATGCCATCGACTGATATCCCATTGGTTAGCTCTTTGTCAAACTGTCACGGTTTGATGAAGCTACGCGAAATCAAAGACCAATTTGATTTCAATTAAAGGTGTCCCGCTTTCGTGATTTTCTCCGCAACCTATCCTGTCCGCGCGATCCATCCCATATGATTTACAACTGCATCCAGCAAGAGCCAGCAAGATCCAACATGATTGCTGGCATGGCCGCGCACGTTAAAATCGTTAACTACCGATAATTACTTTTATAGCTCAAGGGTCGAGTCAAGTACTCTTCTCTTTCCTCCCCTGGGCGGTACGCCCTGTTAAGTATACATCGCTGTATACATTTAAACATATGTATACGCAACACTACTAAACCTGATAAAACGTCAACAAACGAAACTACCAACCAACAAGCGTCCGATACGTTACGTACGTCCTCTCCCGCCCATCCTACTCTCTTCTCTTGTATATCCTTTCCTCGTGTATTTTCCGACCATCCATCCTCGCTTTAGGCTGTAGAGAGTAGAGGTTTCTGCTTGTTGCATCGACGGCTAGCCGGTCGGTTGTTCCGACGAGAGTTTTTGATTGGCTGCCCGTATCACAACAGCCCGCGGCTAAACGTACATCGAAGCAGCATGAATAGTAAATTGGTTGGAATTGCCGCGGAACGGGAAGTTTATATCCCTTAGGAAACGAGCCACAGGACGCGTGTACCTGGCGTTTCAAAGCATTATCGCACTCTTTGCGATCAAGCACTACGCGCGCAATGCAGACATATCTTTCCTGCACGAACCGAGAGCGGAGAGTGCAATCGGCTTTGATATCAAACCGGTAACGTGATTAGTATCATGTCGTCCGGGATTATCCATCAAACTTCAGATAACGTAATTTGTAGAGTCTGAAGACACCTTGACATAACCGTAACGTGATGGAAACGGATCTTATTTCATCGTATTTCATGAATATGACGCGGGCAATGCTTAGTAATAACTAAACGTAGATTGGCAAATTTGATCACGCCCGACTGTGATCATAATTGATTTGAAAGATTTAGTGCTATAATGTATCAAATCAGAGCAAATTTTATAGACGAGAAAAAAATGCCGATAATTAAAAATGAAATTTTATATTTCTCTCTCTCTGCAATTTTCGAGCTTTATATATACATATATACACATCGAGATTTCCTAATATATTACATTTAAAAAAGATATAGTACTTTATTGTTAACAACTTTGATTTAAAATAGTAAAACTCTATCATAATTGATTTTATAAATAAGAATCGATATAAATTAATAATCGCATAAAAATATGAATTAATAATCGCATGTGAAATTTAATCGGCCTGAAGGTTTAGCCATTATTGCCTTAAGCCTTTCATTTCACATTAATAAACATGATGTTCCATAATCAATTTATAAATTGTTACACATTTTGAATGTATGACTATAGATCGTCCAACTAAACAGAGCATATTCATGATGTATCCCCATTGTCATATATGAGCTGCATACAGAGATATATATATATATATATACATATATTCCAAATATATTGTACGTCTTGCGATATGGATATGGCATATCACATAATCACATAATATCACATTATCATAATATTATGATATTGAACATCGATCGTCATTGCAATTAAAGATTACGAGTGCCAGCATCTATTCTTTGATTTAAATAATCATAGATGCAATATCGTAATTTACGGTTTTCTCAAATTACTAATAGAGTCCAAATCATGAGAGAAAAATGCGATATAATTAATTAATATTATACATTGCAAGAATATAACAACTCTTGGCCTATTTCTCTTTGGCAAGATTATTATATATACTAAATCGATTTTTTGATATTGCTCGCACGATTTAACTAATCGGAGGACAAAGATGCCCACAACGCTTGCGAGCCTCTTGAACAGATGAGCAGCAATTTCTTTCTGCCCCAGTATCTCCCAGGGTCACTCTGACTTCCTGACTCGATAATGCGGCGAGATGTGAAACTTTTGGACAGAATACGAAATCCGCGCGTGATGCGAATTAAGAGCGCAGCCATTCGGAATACGATGTGAAGTCACTAGAGAAAAATGCGATATATCCTATAAAAATTAATCCAAGATAGACAGCGTAACCACTTGTACCATATACTTTCGTACTACAAATTGAGGGAAATTGGAGGCTTTGTTATCTACAATTGATCCCGAGCGAAGTTGAGACCCTTAGCGTTGGTTTAAAGCTTCGACCTTTTTTCGCATTTCGTTCTTTCCCATCTTTCGCTTTGCTTTCACAAAAAAAAGTTTTGAAAGATAGAAAAACGTAAACAGAAAAAACGCAATACTAATTATCATTGATAATAGATACACTAATTGAATTTAATTATATATATATTAATATGCTTGCTTTATATTAAAAAATCAACAATCTTTAATAATATTTCAAAAAGAAAATTAAGTATTAAAAAAATTTTTAATTTGATCCATAACGTTAAAAACAAAATACATTGTGTAAATAATTAATAAGATCATTTTTTTCATGAAAGGGAGTTAAAGAAATTAGTTGCGTAATTATATATAACAATTATATACTTTATATATGTTTTCTCTAAATTTTACAACTATGGCATTAAGCTTGCAATTGTAACAGTTACTTATTGATCGCAAAACATTAAAAGTCGACGAAAACGACTTGTATTTTTCATTGTCATTATAATTGCACCGAGTTCCTATTCAGTGACCCGTTTCGAAAGAGGTAATGTTCCAAGCCAGACTGTGATGTTACACTGAATCTCGTAAGTATTGTTCTGAGGAGTACCCACACTTGCGAGATGTATTTCGCGCAAGAGGCAACGCGCGCGTATCCTAGTCGTGCATCTCCTCTTGGCTGTGTGTACTAACAGCAGTCGGTCGTTGCAAGATCCATTTGGTCGTTAAAACACTTGGTCTCTTTTTCCTATTGCATGTCCGCAATTCAGAGCTATTGGGAACAATCTGCCGTATTGATCATCCATGCGTTCCGAATTTCATTTAAGTAATGGGAATGCTATTTGAGAAAATATGGACTTTTAATTTGGAATAAATATTAGTGCAAATATAATGCACGTTATAATACGATTTCGTTTCAATCGAACCGTACGGTTGAGCCGCGTTTAGCACAGTAAGCCGAAATATATACGAAAATTAATATCTATGATTTTCTTGGAAATACTAATGGCAATTTTCAATACGAGAGATCCTCCGTTTAAATGTTGCACTTGATTAATTACATTAATATGTTTATATAGATATTGACGTAAACAAAATACAAATTGTATACGTTTCTTAAAAAATCTTTTTGAAAGTAAGATAAAAAATATAAAAGAAAGAAAAAGATATATACTTTTATCATTATTTAGATTAAAATATATAACATAAAATTTGTTATTTTGCTTATAAAATAGATACGTACGATACGTGGCATTAAATAATGCTGTGCGTAATTACAATGCGCGATAAAAAATGAATTGCATGTTTTTCCATGAATTGTCGATTTGTTTTACTATAGAATATTAAACATTTCAATATCATTTTTAAATAGCATGCTGTGTTATGCCATAACATACTTGATACATAGAGACTTATTTGAAACGTTGATTGTGTTTTTTAAATCAATATTTTAAGTATTTAATTAATTAAATATACAAAAAACATATCGAAATATGTACACAGCAAGTTATATATATATATATATATATATGCTCAATTTAAGATGTTTCTTTTTTTACTATAAAAGTTTGAATAAAATGTTGTGCAATTAAAATAGAAGTTTGGAATAGAAAAAGAAAATTTTTTATACGCGTCAGCATTTATACCGATAGACAGTAAACGAAAGTAGAGTGACGGTACCGTGCTAAAATTAGATTTCCGTAGTCCGAGATCGATCGAGTTTACTCAAGAGACGGTGTACGCATATGGCTGCCCTGCTTCAATCCCAAAAACTTTGACGATTATACAAATCGTGCCGATAAACCTACTTCGTCCTCGCGCAATTTCGCCTCCGGATTTCCGATGTAAATCGGCGCTCGTTTGTCCTCTCGACGACGTCTACTTCAGAACGATTCGGCCAATCAAGATCATACATCACTTTCAAAAGGCACAAATGCATGAAGCGAGCGTGTATGTTTTTACATATGAATCGACCAGGGAAAATTATTACGACAAACACACGTGAAATATAGCATTATGACAAAGCACAAATTGGAAGGGCAAACAAAAAGGGAGACAGCTGCTCCGGATTAAAAAATTATATGCACTAATATCAAGACCGAAGCTAAAAATATGTGGGCTTGTGTCAACATTTGTGTGGTATAGCAAAATTTATTATGCTCGATACAAAAACAATGTTGTCCAATATCTGTCTTGTGTAGAAAATAGACATGTTACATAAGATATAGTATCGTACACGAATAAGAGAAAGAAAATCTAAAGCAAATCTCATATATTTCTTTTCTTGTTTATAAGTCATAAACAATGACGTGAAATAATTGATTAGATGAATTAGATGCTAGTACACCGGAATTCAAAGCCATCTCAGCATTCTTTTCCATATATATAATCTTGTTTATACAATGACGTGAAATAATTGATTAGATGAATCAGATGCTAGTACACCGGAATTCAAAGCCATCTCAGCATTCTTTTCCATCTTTTCCATAT
>NW_021852127.1:978577-999559 GCF_003651465.1 Formica exsecta
GATGTAAACATGTGTGTTAAAGCAATTCACACAAATGTGATATTAAACATATATATATATGTGTGTGTGTATATCCGCTGTAGTGAAGTCACCGTGTAGACTAGACTATCCAGCTCACGTAAAACAGCCGCAATTTCGCGGCCATTTAATCGTGAAAGTGGTCGAAAGTAAATGATGGCAGACAAGCGCGGGGGCGGATAAGGCGGTGATTTTAGAAAGGGATGAGCGACGTAGGTGCGAGAACCCGCGTGGAAAGATAGATTGCCGGAGAAACCGAGCGCACGGGAAAAAGAGCGGGAAAGAGACTCAATGTTTGTAGTAGTAACTCGTGAGTAGTTGCCGTGCGAGTCACCGCTGCAACCACTAACTCAACCCCCGAGTCCTCAACCAAGCAATCACTGCTATCAGCACTTCGGAACCGGGACCGATCTAACAGTAATACACTCACCCGGACTAACGTGTTTTTGCGAATATCTCGCCGATGCCGCTTCCAGGTTCGTATGCCGACAATGGATATGACAATTGCACAATACACACGAACATACGTTCGTAGTAGAATACGCCTCACCAGCTCGAAAACTTTGCGCGATCTTACGCGTGTATTTCGTTTACGCGAGTCTGCGAATATTCGGCTACAGCTTCTTCCTTCCCTGTTCTTTTCGTCTTGCGTCGATGTGACCATAAAATCACGTTATTATAAAATCAATCGTAATAACTAAAATTTCTCTATTTATTTCCTGTGACCCAGTTTCGCGTATTGTAAAGAAAAATTATCGGCAACGTCTGTATCATTACAAACTTCCAGATTTGTCACTTCAGAACCTGATAAGATAATCGCAATAGGAATTTCTCACGTCTTGCGTCGATGTGACCATAAAATCACGTTATTATAAAATCAATCGTAATAACTAAAATTTCCCTATTTATTTCCTGTGACCCAGTTTCGTATTGTAAAGAAAAATTATCGGCAACGTCTGTATCATTACAAACTTCCAGATTTGTCACTTCAGAACCTGATAAGATAATTGCAATAGGAATTTCTCACGTACGCGAACTCGCTCGCGCGTAATTGCCTCTCATCTTTCGATAATCTCCTCTGTTACACGAAGTATGCGTAATTGGAACCAATAATCGGGATCGTACAAATTTTTACGAACGGTCAATAGAGTACGAACACGAAGCCGTGCACCGCGCTGACCGGTAGTAAAATAGCGACAGCATCGTATGTAAAAGCTCAACGTATAATTAGCCGCGCACACGAAATGAAATTCCTGAGGGCTGCCGCCTGCTGCAGCCATACTCCACGGTTTGGCGAGATCAGGTTCGAAAACGGGAGAGGTGCCGAACACGTCGGGTGTAGAAGGTCGAGGACGAATGGAGGTGAGCGGCAGAAGGGGTTGGTTGGCGAAGGATAGGTGATAACGGTGGCGGCAGCGGCGGGGGATGCAGCCTTCGGAGGGCTTGCAGAGATGCGGATCGAAGGTAATATAGGCACACAGGCGAAAGGCGAACGAAGGTGCAGAGAGAGGATTGGTTTTCCCGTTTCGGCAAAGCGGGAGACCATTTCGTCGTCGAGTGCGGAACGCTGTTGAACACCCCCGTGGCTCTTTAAATGCTCGGATCAGTTTCTCTCTCGCCCCGGATCTCGTTCTGTTTCTATCCTCTTCTCCCCCATCTGTCTTTTTTTCGCTTTTTTTCTCTCTCTCTCTCTCCCTCTCTTTCTCTATCTCTATTTCTATTCCTTTTTCACATTCGGCTTAATCTGAAACGGCTCACCTTCGCGCATCACCTTCAGCTTATCTTCGATTGTGTTCTTTGCACCGTTTATAAATCCGGTCCTCAATCCTCGCAAAAAACTCACGTGGCAGATTATCGAGACGGTTTGCCTAATAGGATAATTTGCGACTGTTTGATCCAACAGGAAAGTAATTTACAAAAAAGCACGTAATGAAAAGATGCAAAATTTTGTATCTCTTATTCGCGCTTATACATAAATACAATTAATGCATACATGCTTGAAAGAAAATTTAATAAAATTGTTGACTCAACTAATTGCCGTATATTAAGCGTTATATAAGCGTTATCACGGTTGAAAGGCGCGAAACTGCTTTCATCTTCAGTAACATATATCGCAGTTATGATATGACGGTGGTTTATTTAGGTATCAAGGCTATGTACATTCCGCGCTTCTGCAAATTGCACGATTCTACGGATGAACGATAATGTAAACCGCGATTTATACACACACCTATGAACTTCTGAAAATATTTAGCGATAAAATGACCGCTGGAACAAATTGATTCGAATCAAACGGCATTAACGCAGAAACCAAGAATGGCTAAATACACAAGTGTGCATATTGGATACCTTTATGGAGGCAGCTAATTTATTAGGGCAAGTCAGAGAAGGGTGAAAGCTCGAATTTATGCCGCGACTACAAATCTTGGCTTGGCCCGAGTCGGAGAGAACGGGCTTGCGAATCGGAACCGAGTAAAGCGCAAAGCACTAGGCTAGACTCAATTCTAGAGACTCGAGCCCCGGATATCACATTGATCGATTACGATGAAAACATTTCGATTAGAAATCCATAATTCGTCGCAGTAACTAAAGATAAATTTGATTTTTGATTTACTTTTGTATACTTCCTTTCCATTAAGCTTCCATTAACATATACAAGTTACATATTATTAAAAAATATAATAACCACGAACAGAATTATGGAATGCATTCTAAAAAAAAAAAAGAAACATTCTCTCTCGACTTCTATTTTTAATATTTGAGATTATATTGTAATTTATTCCAACGTAAATTAACCTGATAGAATATTATTTTATATTAAAGGATTACATAAAAAATAAAATATAGATATACAAAAGCGAACAGAGTATCTATGCTATTAATAATGTTTTTTAATTTTTATATCAAAATATAATTAAGATTGTTATTAGTTACAATCTAAATCTAATAGAGTTGATAATCTAAAACAAAACTTGGATAATTTTCGTTAATTATATTGCTTAAATCATACAGTAACGCAAATGAAAATTTATATGGTTAATAGAGATAGCGACCCGACTGTATGCACAACAATTGTGATAGAGATATAGGAAGTACGAAACAAGAGTCATAAATAATAACCGAGTAACCCTTTCGCATAGATTTGGATGCAGCTCAAACTTCGGTGCGAGCATGGGGTTTGAGGTAAGGCTTTTCCTCGGAACGAAACCGCCTATCCCAAGATTATACGGAAACTTTAACGGCCACGGTTACTCAGCCTTCTTAGCAAAGTATGGCAGCCGTGGTTTAGCTCGCAGGTTTATTAGTCCCGATAATGTCCCTGCAGAGAACACACGCGTCTGTGTTTACTGTTAGGGTCTACTTGAAGGTATGGGCTCTAACGCGGTATATGCGCTTACAACAAATGTATTTGCATTATGCATCTGCGTCTTCGTGTGAAACTTGGATTTGTACGAATCTATGCTATACTCGTATCTTCGAACATGAGAAACTTGATTCTAGCTTTAATTGCATGATCTGAATAATTTATTTGAGAGACTCTTGAGATTTAACTCCTTTAAATATATTTTTAATATAATTCGACAATATATAGTATGTATGTGTAAACAATTTGAAATAAAAATAATAATTAATTAATCGCATTCTTTCTTAAATATTTAATATAATTTAATTTAAATTAATTCAACAATCCCCATTATTGATTAAAATGTACGTAGAATACAGATCTCATTTGATTTCAGTATTCTGATAATTTAGAAAATATTTTGTAATGTGTGCACATAAATTCGAGAATTAACCTAATTAAGCTTAACTTAATTAAATCTTAATTGAAAGTGATTTCATTATAACACTGTACTATAAGTAGATAGTAAAAGTTATAACTTACGGTTATAACTTACATGCAATCTCATCGTGTGCGTCGATATACGGCTATACTATCCATAAAAAACGCATCGTACAGTTTATAGTGTAATCTTGAGAGATAGGAGAAACTGGTCAGGAAATACCTAGTTTTTGTCATTATGAGGAGATCCATTAAATTGTCGTTAGTGCCGTAGCGGCATAAGGATGTACAAACTATCGTCACAATGGTAAGCAAGTGGAGTAAGAAGAAAGGGGGAATATCTATTCAAACGTAGACCTTATTTAATGTAACACATTTGTACAAAGCCCTCATGATCGAAAGCATTTGTTCCGCCATTCTTCACGTGCCTTATTGTATCGCGAATTTACGCTTGACTAATACTTGTATCGAGTTCTCTGACGTACAAATCTAACGCCAACTTGGCTAGGCTCATTTATCATTAAACGAGATTCTCGCAAAATCTCTCAATATTTTTTCTAACAATCCTACTGTTATAAAACTTTCATTTGAAAAATTAAACACATATAGTTTAGATTTAGGAACAAAAAAAATTATTTAAACGTTATTGATATATGCTTAAATTAAAAATTATTGCATACAAAACTGTTTACTACGATTTATGAAACTTTGATAACGCGATGACCCGCAACTGTAACAAATGTCGCAAATAATTTATGCGACACACATAATTAATATTGTGGGAGTACATTCCATACAAATCGTCGCTACGTTATTTTTTTTGCGTGTATCGTTTTAACACGGATATTTTGCAGGAGGATGATACGTCAGGAGTTAAGGCCAATAGCAAAGAAAAGAGAGAAAGAGAAAGAGAGAGGTGGTGTGAACATAGACAAGTGTGTAAGTGTACCACAATCAAAGCAAGCTAGCTACAAACGTTATCTAATTTACCCTTTATTAAAAATATGTTTTTCGTACTTTTTTCTTACTTCTTACCTCTTTTTAAATAATTATACTTCGCAACCTTTCAAATACCTTTAACATTATTATTATATATCTATCTATGTTGTATTTATTACTATTATAATTATTAATCATGCTCTTATCTCTTTCCATTTTCACTCTTCATACTTGTATACATTATTGCGTGGAGAAAAAGCACTGCTATATATCACTGTAGCTGTAAAATATTACGATAGATCAACCGGGAATATACATATGTAAAATAACTGCCACTTCGGCATTAATTACGCGTTGATTTAGAGTAATATTTTATCGCTTCTATATATTTTTCTTCATATACATACAGCCGTTCTCTCTTTCGTTCACATTTTTCAAACATTTTTCATTGCATTAATGAGCGCTTAAAATAAAACAGTAATAATGTATAACATCAAATATATCACGCATCTAAATAAATTTCATAATTTATATTCATAAAAAAATAAGTATCATAAATTTATACAAGAAAGAGATTATATATGCATCGATGTACCTTGTTTTATAGAATGTTAGACTTTACATCTTTACATTTCTATTCGTGTTTCGTTGTGGAGAATATTTTCTGTTTTATATCTATTTTTCTTTCTTTATTTTTTTTTTTTTTTTTGAAAATCACGAGCGAGTGAACTGCTGTTTTATAGTACGACTAGTGGTATTAAACTAAATTGGTAGACTTGTGTCATGGTCTTTTATGTACGTACATACATGTATACCGAGTGCGCACCTCGGAACGTATGCACGTATATGCGTATGTAGTGACGTCGTTCCAATCTCGTTAAAGTATTTTTTTATGTCGTAACGTTTTATAATACAATTTGTATACATTGGCTTTAATATGCATGCTCGTATACTTCCCCTTATTTGAAAAGTCTTATCGGACTTAAGGTATTCTAAATTGAAAAGAATATTAAAGGTATACGAATATACGACAAAGAGAAGTACAGCGGGAAGAGAATGAGAGGGGAATTGTACAGTGAGCAAGGTAAAAGACAATCGAATCTTCCTTCACTCTTTTCATTCTATTTTTCATATTTCTCATTATTTAATTTTCCATTCTTGTCGATATTTTTACGTAATTTGGTTATTATCATTGGAGTGAATCAGTGCTCGGATTCTTATAAGAGAAATGAAGTTGGTGATTGTATGCACAGCGTTTCTTCATCAACTTTTATCCATGATATCCCATTCATACTTCGCATACTTCGCATTTCATTACTCTCCTGTACTACGTACATTCTTTCTTAATACATGTGCACTTTTATACACTGTGCACTGTATTTCATTCCAATACTTTCCCTNNNNTCCGCTAATGTTATTACTACTTTTTTAAGAAGACTAATTTTTAATTAAAATTATTTTTACATATAATTCAAAATTATATATATATAGGCAACTAACACAGTAATCAACATGCAAACGTAATTCAATAATGTAATTTACATCGACATAAAAAAATAATAAATATATCTGCAAATGAGAAATCAATTAAATTCATTTATCAAAATTAAATTTTTATTGAATTTGTAGATTTTTATAAACAATGTACTTCGCTCTTTTCTTGCAACTTTTCCAAAAATTTAATATCGATGAAAATACATGCACTTAGCAGTAGTTTAAATGGCTCTTTAAACTGTAGATAATGTAACAACAATCTAAATAGAAATCAAGCAAAGTATTTGAGAAACAGAAATCAAGAAGTCGTCATTTCGTTCGGTTCGCTTTGATTTACATAAACGACTAGAAAGTTACAAATGCAGCATCAGTCCAAGCATTGATTATTCAAATATCTACGGATGTTCGAGAATAAGAAAAAGGAGAACGACTACGAGGACAGCCAGTGTCCACTTAGTGCTCGCTATCATGAATTTAGTCGGGACGAATATTGGCGCGCTACTTGGGTGACCAGTGCCAACGAAACTTCAAGTACCCGCGTTATTTAAGGGGATACGAGATACGTACATTCGGGTTCTATCGTCGACCACTAGAGATTCCATCCGCCATAAAACGGAGAAAAGTGGAAACTTCCCTTTCGAGAGAAGGAGAGAGCAAGGAGATATTGCAGAGGTCTAAAGCCGTCCCGTTCGTCCTTTTTTCCTTCCTCACTTCAATGTTCCGCACCCCTTTCCTTTTTTTTTTTTTTTTTTTTTTTTAGGCGGAACTAGACAGTATTCATTCTGTTCACATCCTGAATATGTCATATATATCATCATATATAATATATATCATTTGTCATATATATTATATGTCATGTTAGAATTAATCAAAAGCTCAATATGATAAATTTCGGTAAAAATCATACAGTTATTCTTTTATCTAGTATCATTCTACGTATGAATCAACTTCAGTTTTGCAATCTTTCTTTTATATCATTTTTTTTCTTTCACGGAATTCCCGTACAAAAACCATCGCCATAGATCTACAACAGCTCTTCAATTTTTCAACTAGATATTCTTGATATAACCGCTTCAAAACGTCGGGAGCAATTCTTTTAACTGATCCCTGACATCTTAAATCTCGATATCTTCTCTCGCGTAAATCTCGAAAACTGCGTCCACTGCGCAGACAAGTATTGACAGAAAAGCAGTGACAGCCTCTCGCTTAAAATCCAATATGAAATTAATATTCTGCCGGAAGTAATTTATTACTATTATTACAGTTCTAAAAGAAGGATATGAGTTATAGATCCCGCATCTTCTTAAAATACTGTGTCCTATATTTGTGATATGCTATCTTTTTTACCGTAATATAAAATAAATCATTTTTAAAATAATTAATATAATAGTATATAATATGTTCAAAAATAGTTTTTGTTCTGATTTTTCAATTAAATCGCTTATATAAATCCAAATTTACTTATCCGAGTTAAAATTTTATTTTCCAATAATCTGGTACAATTAATAAATAAAACATGAGAAATAAAGCGAGAATAAATTAATATTTTTAGAAGATTTAAATTTTTTCGATATTTAATTAATCTATGAAAATCTTATTTGTTCATAATGAAAAGTTTTGCATGTTCTGAGTAGGATTATAAAACTGCAACAGTTAGACAAATAGATATATCCCTTTTTTGTATGGTAATATGATTTATCTGCATATTTATTTGATATACAAAATGCTTGCTAACTTGAAAGTTTGTAAGATTCACAGTTTGATGTATATAATCCTTAAGCAGAACTATTTTAAATACAATAACAGTATACAGCGTAACTATGTGTTTAAGTGCATTAATATAACATTTATTTATTGTAATAATAGGAAACAACGGTTTCGTATAAATTTGGTATTTTTTCAAGCTCTTTTTTGATAAAGAAATAGTATCAGAACAATAAAGATTAATAAATTTATCAAATTAGCGAAAAACATATAAAAGTTTCTATATCCTTAATAAAATAAAAAAAAATTTACAACCTTGGGATAATATACTAACGACCACAATATCAAGATGACAGAGACTGACTCGTCATATCGTATAGTTTATAATTCTCAGTTATTAATCCGCGAAACGATCGGCGATCAAAGACGGCAAAATCATTAAAAGTTTACAATTCCGCAAGCGCCAGAAGTGCAGATATTTCAATCTTTTTCTTTTTACGAAATAAGCATTCTAGAACAAACAAAATTTTTTTAAAGCCGACCATATATATATATATATACGCGCGTCCGGATTCCGGCGCGGTCGGTAGAAAATTTCGAGTTTACCCCCGAATTTCTTGTTGATCTTTCATCTCCCGGCTCTCGGGAGCGGCGAGTTATCGGAAATTCAGTGAAGTAAAAAGTTACTAGATTCGTGCGATAAATCTAGTTATTCGATCGCCAAGTGGTTCTCGCTAGATAAGAATAAAGTTTCGCAGGAATACGTCAGAACTGCCGTTGACCCGACATATAGAACTTCGATTTAGGCACGTTCGCGTAATCAGCTGCCTAATGAGCCGAATCTAGAACTACAGGCTGTTTCCATAATGGCGGATCTTCGACCAGGCACGTCCGAAGGATCATAAATCACAAACCATTTTCGAAGAGGGGCAGAACTAGCGAATTTAGATATTTTCTTGCCGACACAAATTCTTGTTCGATCTGGAATACTGAGATATATGGATCGTTCGTCGATAAAAGTTTAGAGGAAATTTCTACAGAATTTTTAGTCGCTGTAATACCGTCGCTACTGCGCTGGTATATGCTCGATACTTGAAAGTAGTTACTTACTTTTATTGCCGCGCGTAAACTGACACGTAATTTCTGCAAGCGCAACTCTCGAAAATGTCGAACTTTAAACATATCGGTTGTATGTGAAATTGCGACTATAATACGTTGGTAAATAGCTTTCTCAAGACTGTGCAAGTCGTGCAATCACGTTAGGGTCAGGAACGTATTAAGACTTTAACTGTGTACGACGCATGAATCGACCACTTAAAATGGAAACGCCGGAAAAGTCATGCCTGAGGGGTTAAATTGGAACATCGTACACTCAGTAGAATCAAATCAGTTTGGCTCGATATAGCCCAATTTCGAGAAGGAATATTTCGATTAAGGTACTAAGAATTTGCAAAGAGAAAGTAAAATCAGTGTTAGAAAGCAAGCTATCAAATTATTTTGAGGATTATGATTTCTCAAGTTTTTGTTGCATTTCTGCATGGAAATTCTGATATTCATATCATAATTTTACTATCTGAAACTAGGATAAAGCCTCAAACTTTATCAAAAGTGTTTTTTTTTTTTCGTCAGTAAATATTAAGTCATATATATGTATATGTAGCTCATATCTTTTTTTATTACTTACGTTTTTCTAAATTTAGTGTTTTAATATGTTAAAGCTTTCATTAATATGACAAGAAGTTTTTAATTTAAGTTTTTTTATAACACTAATTAAAATTAGGATTTAAATGAACTAAAGAATGACTTCATTACTTGTATATATATATACGGCAGCAACGGGCAAGTTGTGCCGACATTCCGGAGATACTGAGAATAACGTTCGCCAAGCAATAAAGAGATAATGCCGAGCTTTGAGAAAAGAAGAGAACGTCCCTCGGTAAGTTCTTAACGGGACGTTCTGCCGTTCTGAGAGAACCTTCTATCTCCGAACGAGGCAATTACAGGCCGTGGTTTACCGGTCGCGTTTACACCCGTAGCCTGCCTCTACCGTATAGGCTAAGCTCCACGGTACGATCGTAAACTTAGCTGACGGGGTTCAACCTCTTTGGCATTGGCGTTCGATATCTCGAGCAGCTCGGGCGTCCTGCTTCGACCACGTCGTGAAACCCGGTCGACCTCTTTCATAGTATCAGTAAAAGTAATGCCGAGGGACGAGTGGGGAGGAGGTAAAGGATACGTGAGAGATCTATCGCGCGCGTCGGTGGAAGTAGATACTTTCAATAATAGCTTTCCCAAGGCCCCACATGCGTGTTGTTTCTTATATTGCTATCGGGATCATATACGATCACCGCTGGATGTCGCAAACGGAATAATCATTTCGCCGCTCGCTGATCGTTTTTTGATGAATACATCCGTATGCGCGACTTCGATGCTACTCATTCTTTATGCACCGCCAATCATGATTACAAGCGAACGGGACTTATGCATCGAGCAGCACAATTGTGCCGTATTAATTGATAATAAAATAAACGCGGCAAAATGTAGCGCTGCGTGTGCATAGCCAATATTTCCTGAATCGTTTCCTTAATTAAGAAATCATTTTGCTCGTCGTAATTTATAGCAATAAAACATTATTTTATTAATGTCTGATGCGGAATGAATTAAGCGCAAGAACTGAGGAAAATGGGTACGCCAACGTTAAATTAAAATAGGTTGTGATATAGCAAGCGTTATATGTGTGCATAAAGTAAACTTGTTAAACTTCCACACAATTTCGAATTTTATATTCGGTAAAAGTAATTAATCTCCCGGCATGAACAAAATCAAAACAAGGACAACCTAGTAAATATAATTTAAAAATTCGCAATATATATATGCAAAACTCGTTAGCTCATACTATAATTGAATTCTCACAATAAATGTTTTTAAACCATTTCTCATATTTTTCCGATACAATATGCAAGAATCTTGTACAAATAATCATTTACCAGCAGTTTCCATTATGAGTTCCTATTGTGAGTCAAGAAAGACAATTTATATTCAGGAATTTGTCGTAGCTGCAATTATTAACGCTTGACTCGGTTTATTTATACTTATCGATATGTTCTACAAATGAATAGAAATTAAAATGTGCTATCTTTTTGTCTCACAGCGAACGCAAAGCCGCTCACGTTCGATGAAGTTTACAATCAAAGTAGTCCGACCAACTGCACGGTATACTGCGGCGGATTGACCAACGGTTTAACAGAAGAACTCATGCAAAAGACGTTCTCGCCTTTCGGATCCATCCAAGAAATTCGAGTGTTTAAGGATAAAGGCTATGCATTCATCAGGTAACTATATATTTTAACATATTAAACTTTCCAATATAATTACATACATTAATATACATTCTCAAACTTGCCTATCACTGATCAATAAAAATAGAAAATTGTCTTTTAAAAAATGTTTCTTGAATAAAATTCATATAATGTATTATTAAATTTTAAATAAAAATGTAAAAGAAGAAATATTTTTTCTTTTAACATAATGGTGTCATACTACATATTAAATCTGTTAAATCTCAAAATAAAATCTCATATTATTATCTCTCTTGCAGTTTGCCCTCGTTATATGCAAAAAAAGAAATGATAATTTTAAATTTTGAAATCCCCGAACTATCAACGATGTTGTTGAAACGTAGGGCAGGTACATAGATGTATGTCGTGAACAGTAGCTTTTCAAATTGTCAATGTAACCTGAAAGGGGAAATTCCCTAAGGGAATCACTGACTATACTCTAACTATAGATTACTGACATTCCGAATCAGAGATTGTCGTTTACTATTTCGTGAACGTAGAATGCACTTTGGAATTGACTTACGAAAACTTAATCAAACAATTTCCATGTATATAATGTGCACTCACACATATACACACACCCACATACACACACATACACAAAATATACACATATATTTATAAAAACAATACATATGTTCGTAAATATATGATGTTAAATATGTATGATTTTTAATCTTTTGTTTCAACTTTTTCGGATAAAATGAAGATAATTTACACATTTTTAATTTTATGATAGCATTAACTATAGAATAAAAAATAAGTTACAACATTAATAAATATTATTATGCTAATGGGGTATTGTATCTATTAATACATCATCATATTGCCATGATGCACTAATTATTTCGCTACGTTGCGTTTTTTGCAATGGGATTACTAAAAGTAGTAACTACTCTAGTTATTTTCTTTTTGCTTATCATAAAATTAGCATGATATTAGCAAATTATATTGATTAGCGGATACATCCTATGTGCAATTCATATAAATTTACATTTTTACGAAAAAAACCCACGTATTAAAAATAACTGACAATACTTAATTGTAGCTGGCTTAAACCATTAAAGATCATTAATTTTCTTTATATATTTCTAACATAAAACAGGAACATCTTTAAACTACTAAATTATTTAACAGATTATATTGTTTTTTTTATATTCTATTTTCTAAAAAAACATATACTTAAAAAAACTTTAAACATTCATTTTCTTATTTCTTTCATATAAAAAGTATGTGTGTATGTGTATGTATAAATTTTATTATCACAATAATCTATTATAACTTCTTTTTTTTGATAAAACAATGAATATAAGTTTCATGGATTATCACTCTACATCTTAATAAATTGACGTAATTAAAAGCCCTTTTATTCCATCACCGTTTAAATTACAAAATGATTTATCGATCACTAGATTTCACAAAGAAAACTTAAGACTAATTTTCTGAATGTGAAGAATTAAATAAAATTTTAGTATAAAACCTTTGAAATCATTTCACTAATTATATGTATAATCAAACCTCGTTAATTATTCAAACTTTTTACTGCCTTATGAAAAACAAAAATATAGAATAAAAATTTAATATACTACTGCAATACATTGTTGTAAATTTAATCAAACTTTTATTTAAGTATTCCTTGCCGATATATGTCATAATAATATAATTTATCATTTTTCCTTTATTCCCTGAAGTGCTCAAATACTCGATCTATTCTTACTGAACATAATAAAATTTCCCAGAATATTAAGCAAAATAATACGTAATCATCTCTAATAAATTTCTAGAATGTATAATTTTTATAAGATATCTGTCTCGAATAAAATAAAATGATAATGAAATCAAATATAATTTTATCAAAAAATATTATAACAACCGATTGTCAAGAAAAGTTACATCATCATTAAAATAAATTTATTATTTATATTATTTTTCGAAATCATTACACAAGATCGATATGATATGCTTACTTCAATGACCATCCAGATAAATTTATCACAAAATCGAACAATCTGACTTAAGGCAAATCAAGTAAAATCAATGTATATATGTATATAAAGAATAGATTTGCATACAAAGCGAGTGGATTTTGAGCGTGTAACATGGTTATAACATGGGCAAAACTTGAGAAAATTTTTAAAATCATGTACGATGATTGGTGCTAACGTAATCATCAAACGACATTTAACGAAATATTAGGAAATCGTATGAATAGTACACCAATACCCACCGTCGCCTGTGATTTATGGCACGAAACGCGAGAACATGTCGGGTCAATGGCAGCATGTCGGACTCATCAAGCTCGGATCGTGGCCATTTCATTAATCTACCCATTACATCCACGCAGATCATATATTTCAGTTCAACTCCACGTATCCGACAAGATCAGTTATGTTCGTTTCACAAAAACATTAATAAAGAATTGTTAAAATCGAAATAAACATAATATTTTATAACATATATATAGATTTATACATAAACGAAGATGAACTATCACAATTTAAAAAGTAGTTATAAATTTCATCGTAATTATAAATTTATCGTGATCGTGTCGATATCTTCAAACCATAGAAAGAAAAACCTAACAATTTAAGAAATCAGCTGAGCATTTATATCTCCCGAAAGCGAATTCAGCGCTCTACCTTAACGATGGCTAGGGATCCGTGACCTACCTTAGAAAAGACTGCCGAGAGCGTGGGAGGGTTGCTCTAGAACGAACGATAAGAGGGAGGAGGAGGAAAAAGCCTAGAGGGAAACAGGGACGGAAGAAGGAGACAAAAAACCCTTTCTTATATACGTATGTCTCCCTCCCCTTATCTACTTCTTATCCTTTCTCGCGCACGTTGCTCGATATCATTCTTGCCCGTTCTTAGCCAATACGATAGCCTCCACCCGCTTCGTACGTCCGCCACAGTTCCGCCACCCCTAGACAATGTCCGTCGTTCAGATATCTTTCGTCTAATTGCTCTTCCTCCCTCCGTTATTCTGTAGCGTGGAACTCCGGAAACGAATATCTCGGGATGACGTATGGACTTACTGCAAGGTACAACGAGGAAGCAAGACGGGAAAGAGGATAAGGGAAGGAGGTCTTTTCTTCTCCCGTGAAAGAAAGAATCTTATCTGCCGCTGGTTATCGCTCGAGGTTCGGTCTTAGAGGGAGGAAGGGAGGGGGGGGATGATTGGTGCTAACGTAATCATCAAACGACATTTAACGAAATATTAGGAAATCGTATGAATAGTACACCAATACCCACCGTCGCCTGTGATTTATGGCACGAAACGCGAGAACATGTCGGGTCAATGGCAGCATGTCGGACTCATCAAGCTCGGATCGTGGCCATTTCATTAATCTACCCATTACATCCACGCAGATCATATATTTCAGTTCAACTCCACGTATCCGACAAGATCAGTTATGTTCGTTTCACAAAAACATTAATAAAGAATTGTTAAAATCGAAATAAACATAATATTTTATAACATATATATAGATTTGTACATAAACGAAGAGGAACTATCACAATTTAAAAAGTAATTATAAATTTCATCGTAATTATAAATTTATCGTGATCGTGTCGATATCTTCAAACCATAGAAAGAAAAACCTAACAATTTAAGAAATCAGCTGAGCATTTATATCTCCCGAAAGCGAATTCAGCGCTCTACCTTAACGATGGCTAGGGATCCGTGACCTACCTTAGAAAAGACTGCCGAGAGCGTGGGAGGGTTGCTCTAGAACGAACGATAAGAGGGAGGAGGAGGAAAAAGCCTAGAGGGAAACAGGGACGGAAGAAGGAGACAAAAAACCCTTTCTTATATACGTATGTCTCCCTCCCCTTATCTACTTCTTATCCTTTCTCGCGCACGTTGCTCGATATCATTCTTGCCCGTTCTTAGCCAATACGATAGCCTCCACCCGCTTCGTACGTCCTCAACGATCGTGGATGGAAGCTCGATAGATGGAAAGGGGCGAACTCCTGGACAGAGCTGCCATTGTGTAATGTTGAACGCGAACGTTAAAAGTGATCTAATCCTCGATAAATTCAATAATTCTCTGCCACGCTCGTGTACCTTGCCGAATTCGTCGTGTTCTAATCACGTTCTTAAAAACGCGCGTTCTTGTCTTTTAAGACGAAGACGATCATTTATGGCGAGGTTACAAACCTCGTATATTTGAATAATTAAAAAGCGCTATACGTAGAATTAAAATTAATTCTTATATTTAAATATTCATTTAACAGAAACCGTAATATCTAAAGCAATAAAAAACATAATGTAAATATCGCCAGATAAAAATTCAAAATGCTTACTCAAATACCTCGTTCTCTCATTTTCACGTTGTTCATTTTTTAAATTTCATTTGTCGAAGAAGCAGAACATTGAAACATATAATTCATTCATTGCAATAAATAATCTATATTACTTATTGTAATAATAATAATATTTGTTTATCTAAAAAAAGTGTATACTATCATACCAAAATAGAAACTAAACTCGCGTAACCGGTGTGTTGAATTTAACATTGAATGCTTGCATCTACAGTAATCTAGATTCGTCGAGATTCACAATTACCGTGCTCATTCGTGCGCGCAGTAAACTCGCATAAATTAAATTGCACTATTCGCAGAGAGGCTATTTCGTTAAGCTACCATAATAAGGTCCAGTTTACTCGTGGAAAGAGTACCTCATTTCTCCGGAGATTTTTCTTTTTATACACATCATCGCGCCGTACCAACACCAACATCAACGTTGAAAAGGATAGAAAAGTACTGACAAAAGACTTAAATCCCCTTCTTCTTTTTCGATTTCAGGTTTTCTACCAAGGAGTCGGCCACGCACGCCATCGTAGCGGTACACAACACAGATATCAACGGTCAAACGGTGAAGTGCAGTTGGGGCAAGGAGAGCGGAGATCCTAATAATGCTCAACAAACTGGACAGGTAAACTCTCTCTTTATCTTTTACTTTTATCCTCTCTATCGGAAGGACGGTTTCGACGTAAAATTCCGCCCTCTGTGCTTTCCAACATTTACATCACTGCTCGTATCAAACCAGAGGACTTTCCTACCTTCTTTCATGAATAAACATTGCTGCTGATTTTGTTTCCGATATAATGCATGAGAAGAAAAACAGCGACCTTACGCGCATCAGTGAATATAAGTCACAAGCTGTATTGTAGAAAGAATGATTTGAAAGAGAATAATATATACTCTGGCATTAATATCAAATTTAATCTCTCTAATGTCTATGTGCACGTAAGCGTAAAGCGATGTAACACGACAGAATTTTCTCTCAATATACATATAAAAGCTTGCCGTCGTTATATGTGTTACTGAATTAAATAGCGCACACTCACGTCTCTAAGAAGCGAGAGCGTTCAAAGAAAGAAGTAGTTACCAGATTCGATTACGGCCGGTTCCTTCCGGTTTCACGCGGCTAAAGTGTCTCTATCGATATATCGGTATATGGTTCGAAAGTCCGGCGAAAGAATAAAGGCGGAAAGAGAAAGAAAGAAACAGAAAGAAAGAGAGAGAGAGGAGAGAGATGAAGGAAGGAAGAGCAGACAGGGAATCGTGCAAGATTCCGGTCTATTCAGGTGCCTCTCTTCGAAGTGTGTCGGGCCGGGTCTCTTAGCAATTAGCTCCGTTAGGACGGGTAGCTACGCCCGATCTGGGAATGGTACCCGAAGTACTTCCTAAACCCGCTCGCACTCCCCGGTAGTACTTCCGTGCATCCATCCACTGCTACTCGGCCCGTGACATCGCTCTAATTGATCTCTATTCCCATAACGCGCTTCTCCCAGGGGAGCCGAGATATCACGTTAGTACGTATCCTGCCATACCCTGTTCTCGTATTCAACGGAATCGAACTGGTTTGCGTGATATCCGAGTTCATCGTGCCGCTTTAACGAAGAGCATAATGGCTGCACATTATTTCCATAAATCCCATTGAAAATGCTGATTATTAAAAGACCGACACACATATAAATAGCCCGTTTAGCAATAACATTCTTCTTTCAATATTCTTAAATTTAAGAGTTTTTCGAGCTTTATCGGAAAACAGAAAAGAATCATTTTCTCTTGTATTATACAGAAAAATTGAATACATATATAAATTGAATTATTAAATATTTAATTGAAAACGTACACGTTGTACAAAAATTATTTTATGATATTTCAGCAAAATAATTCAATTTTATTTCTCTCTATATATATATATCATAAAAGAACGAATAGATTCGCATGCAACGAGATGCAACGAAATAATAAGAGATAATTTACGTGACGGCAATGAAATGATCGCGTTGAGATTCACGCGTCGCCCATTTTAAACGAACGACCACACAAATCTTCGACGAAACGAAATTACCATTCCTGACCCTATCGACATCGTTAAGCATAAAATCCAGACAATGTTCTTGCTCTTTTCTATTTCATTGATCCTTGTGCTCTTTCAGGCGTTATCGTCGGCGACGTACCCATACTACGCGGCGGCGGCAGCTGCCGCCGCGGCGGCGGCGGGCGTCGCGGGTGTCGGAGGCGTCGGTGGCGTCGGCAGTGCTGGACAACTGGGATACTGGTATCCACCCCAATCTTATCCTACGACAGCAACACAAATGCAAGCCGGTGGCTTCCTTCAGGGCATGCAAGGATACACCTACGGCCAGTTCGCCGGATATCAACAGGCGCAATATATGGGGTAAGCTTTTCACACGAGATAAGTTCTTCTTTTCCCGAAGTTTTGCACGACAAAGTTTTGAATAATCGAAGATTCAAGTCTAATATAAATATATCATTCTGCCTTCATCTTTTCGCAACGTCTTGTTCAAGATGCAATGGATTATAAAACAATTTTACATCAAGCTAACTTTGAAATTCAGCAACATATAATTTGTACAAATATTCATAACTATTAGAATCCGTAAGACATTTGTTTTAATTTATATGAATATTATAATGAATTATATAAATGATTTATTGAATTTAAATAATTATCACACGCAATATACGTATATTAATAGAATTAATCAAACATAGCCGGTAACACAAAATATATTGCTTAAATAATTTTCAATCAAATTTATCAATTATTCACAAAAAAATAGTACCAATAGAATAATATTATATAATATATGTATATTTACGGTACAAATATAGATTATATCAGACGGAATATAAATCGTAACATTTATACATTTCTTTGTAAAAATTATATTGATTTGAAAATTACATATGTTTTACGAACGTAGAATGGGCATGGGTGTCCATGCTGCTGGCACAGCGGCAGGATGGGGTCAGGGATTACCTGGGGGACCACAGTTACCACCACACCACGCCACGACGGTCACGGCACCCCCAGGGGTGCAAGCCGCACCCCCGCCACCACCGCCTCCGGCACAAATGATGGCCTACCCGATGCAACAGTTCCAGGTAACCATTACTTTATCTGTCCCATCTGTATACGCGTGCAAGTGTGCATCGTACTTGAATGTGTGATGTTGAATAGGAGTGTTTCGCTTTTTACATACTTTTGCATCTTGTCCTCTGTTACGTCCAAAAGCAATTTCGTTGGTGCCGGTATTGGCTTGTAAATGTTGCACGTGGAAACTCGATTTGATATCAAAAAGATATCGAAGGCATGTGTCGGCAGAAGAGTGCGCATAGTATATACGTATATATTGTCGGTGATCTTAGGAAACCTCGTAAACTTGATACTGTATATCATTCGAGAGACCGAGCGATAGAACACGGTACGGTTCACGTGAAACAATTTTGCACGGATGAAACAGTAAACATAGCTACAGTATAACACGTATGATATAATTAGCTACACACATATATTCCGTAATATTCCGGCTTGAGTTACGTTCATTACGAGGTTACAGGAGTAACGGCGATATGCTAATTTCAACAGTTTATACCAGCATTATTTACGATGGTAGTTGTATATATATAATATGCAAAAATGAAAATATGCGTTTTCTCAAATTATATTGCAAAACAAAGATTATTTTCTCTGCCATGACTAATAATGAAATGCTTTCAATATATTGTGCGCTATGTTATTAATATTCAATTTTTCTGTCGCTAATTCAATCTACAAAATTATTTGTTCGCTATAGATAGAGAGAATAAAAGCTTGTTTAATCATTAATAAGAAATAGTGCTGTGTATAAATAAAATACAAATTATTATTAAATGAGCCATATGTGTTTATGCATTGAGGGTTGCGATATTATAAATGAACAGAGCTGAGTAAAAATAGAACATTCACCTCACATTGCATTATTTGTGCACATGCATATTAATTTGAAATTATAATAACATTAATAAAACGGTAAGTACTTTTCTTTTACATGTAAACATAAGTGATATAACAAGTTACTCATCTCTACTGCGTGAGTAAACGTATACTTATTGTTAGTCGCGAAAAATGCATTTGTTTTGCCATATGAAAACGTCTAATGACAGTTGCAATTATAGCGATTGTGTGGAGAATGTTTGTAGTAAGCATGTCTAATAGATTCATATAAATAATGATGAGAAAAAAAAACAGAAAAAAATTATACAACATTATTTCTATTATATCTTGAACCGAATTTCGAGAGATATTAATAGAAACTGAGTAAACGATTGCTAATTTTGTGTTAAGATATTCAAAAGATAAGGTTGGTATTATAATAGTAAATCATTCGTAAGATTAATAAAGTGTCGTGTAATATTAAACCATATTATATAATTTCTAATCTGTGATAAGAGACTGCATTTATACTAGCGGAGCAATTTTTATTTTTCTTACTCCAGACATTGATGGAGCAAGACAGACTCGTTTTCCCGCTCGACGAGAGGTTATAGGAGATTCTCGAGATTTAGATATGTTGCAAAAAATTTTGGTTCGTGGCAGTGAGGTGAAATATGATACTTATCGTAGTTGTTGTCCAGAAAAGTATACCTCGACCATTTTGCTTTCCGCACGAACTGCACACGTAAGAAAGTGCGCACTGTACACAGGCACATACCCGCCACCGCTAAAAACGACATTGCCACAAAAAATATGGAATATTTGAAAAGAGATCACAAGGATGGCTTCGGGCAAACGTAGCGAATGCATTTCAACTCAGCACCGCTTTTAATGCCCCGCGTTCTTTTTGCTTCAAGAACAATTTCTGAACTTGACAACTTGAGATCTCAAGATTGAAAATGACTATCTTAATTTAAAAGCTCGCTAAAAAATTCTAGTTCAAAATTTTTAAATTAACTCCGCTATTTTTTATATATTTTCCTTGCTCTCAATTATTAAGTAAACGGAAAACCTTTCAGAAATATGTTTTAAATTTATGACTTTATGCGTATTAATAGTAGCATTTTTTGTTATGCAAAACCATGTGCTCTCACGTATATATGCAAACATTATATCACATATTGTATTATCATTTCAAATGTAAATTTAATAATTTTTTTGGCGATGATTACGTACATTTTATATGATTGAATCAATCAATATAAGCCTATTCTTTAATAATTCCGGCTTATTATTATATGATTATATAAACAATGTATTTCTCAATTTATAAGATTAGAAAGTAAGTCGGATCAAGGTTAAAAGATCCTGCTTTAGAGAAAATACCCAGTTTTTGGGAATAAGAGATAAATTTTCAAGAGTACTAAGTTGAAGTACTGAATTAGTAAACGAGTATATATATATATA
>NW_021852127.1:999869-1021855 GCF_003651465.1 Formica exsecta
TATATATATATATATCTGATTTAAAATCCGATTTGTTCGCCAATTCCATTCATCCGCCTTTAATCTGCCATTCATCTTGCTTTAATCTAATGATCTATAAGAATCTTTTTTCTTTAATTCACAGTAATAAAAAGCTAGCAAGCATTATAAAACACATTATGATATACATATTGTTAATTTAGAATCGAGAACATCCATATTTCTGACTACTAAATTAACAATATGTATAATGTGTATATTCATCTTTCTTTAGAAGAACAACTGTACAAAAATATACTGTAAACATTTTCCCACACATGCACAACATTTCTGGATAATCTCAAAATTACTGACATATTTGATAAAAGCGCATGAAAAATCTTTAGATAACTTTTATCAGCAATATATCTATGAACAATTCGAGATAACGTAACACTGCAAATGCTGTATCGATTTCGGCTTTCAGTCATTAATCTGCAGCTGTTTGCAGTGCGTAAAACGGCCTGTCGCCCGTATGTGCTTAAGAAGATATATACATTTCACGTAGCTATAGTCACTTTAGTGAATCTTTTGTACATATCGCACATAGCGGAGTAAAAGTCACGTACGATTGCTCATCGATCGCATCGAAAGAGATATTTCGGTAAGAAAAGTTAGCTCGCTTTCTCGCAAATATCTCTTTCCGAAAAACCGAGTTCGCATTATATCACTGCATGTCAAGCAAAATATCACTTTGAAACTTGCTTGAAAGCTAGCCATCGAAATCATCCTCAATTGAACACGAATTCTTAGTAATAGTAGCGATAAAACAATGAAAAAGAGATGAAACATTGAAAATATATCGCCAAGCATAAATTTTCAGTTCCCGTTTATTTTACTAATATCCTTTTGTCGCAAGAAAGTTACAAAGTTCTGCGTTTGATCATAATAGAACCTAAAGAGAGAACAAATTTACATGGGTGCTTGCAATTTGTAGTCATGAGCCAAAGGCTTCGAAGTTACAAATATGCAAATATTCCCATGTAAATTTGTTCGTCGTGTATTAGACTGTAATGTATATCTGATAATACAAAACATATATCAATAAATAGAAAATCATTGAAATAAAAAAGATATGTAACGCGAAATTGAGAAGAATATTAAATTCAAGAACAGAGGAGAGACAGCAAGTAATTAATATTAAATTGATGTCACATAAACATAATATGGATATGAAAAGTTAGTCGTTTACTCTGCATAGATCTCTGCATGAATATAGAATGCAACATGCATGTATTATGCTTCTTGCACTTTATCTAATTCAATTCGAGTATCCTTCCAGAATGTTTTTATTTTCTTGTCTTTCTTGTATATACTTCTGTAAAGTGGTATTGATGTTAGACTTTATACTATCATTTTATGCAGATATCATCATCTTTTTGCAATCTCAATAAATTGCATAACTAATTTGAAGTCGTACAACTTTGACGAATGTTTTATAAAAATCGTATTAATCGGAATAAATTTAATTATAGTTTTTACACGCGCGTGTATCTTTTTTTAATAAATTTTTAAATAAATTATCAAGATTATTTAAAATTGAATATCATATTTTTTATATAATCGATTGCTCTTATACTAACCAGGAAGGGATACTCGAAGTTATCAAAAAGACTATTTTTATTTACATATTTCGATTCGCAGGCACAGTGATCGCTACCACTATCATCGCACGGCCTGGCTTATCCTTTCTTTCGAATATCAATTAGCATCAGGATAACTGCATCTACAACCTGGCTCAACCTCGTATTCAACCTGAAAATACTTGCTGCAACGTGTTTTTATGCGAAAGGATAATATTTCCTACAGCACGAAAAGGAATGGAAGAAATCATGTAAGAGATGAAAACGAAATAAGAAAACGATATTCGCATTTTATCGGCGTATCAAACCGTGATATTTTATCGCAGATTTTGTAGTAACGTAAACTTGATTTATCTGATGACGACAGAGAAAAGTTTATAATGATTACGATGATCAGAAAAACTCCTGATTAGCCTAATCTTGCGTTCACTTCGCCGTCGTTAATGCGCTCTAAATAATATAAATAGAATGGTACACTATTTATATGTGATCGCTATCCAGTTTTTACGTTTTTATTACTGCACCACGTGGTGGAGGTTGAGTCATGGTGAAGGTAGATTCAGATCGATTAGAATTTATATAGTAGAAGAATGTAAAAAACTGTAACACGTGAAAGAAAAAGTGAAGAATGATGCAGAAGTGAAAGATAGAATGAATGGTAGGAAGAAAGAGAGCAAACGGTAGAGAGCACACAGACGAGCGCGAAGACGAGTGAAAGAGAGGGAGAGAGAGAACTATATATTTTCGAGCATATTTCTATTACTTTCTTGAAATTCGGACCAAGACTTAACCAGCGTTTGTGTGTTCAAATGGTAAAGTGTGTTCTTGGTTGCGGTCCAGCTAGCGGATGAGGACTGGCTGACGCCTAGCCTTCTAGTGTGATGGTAAGCAAGTATACTCCACCAACAGGAACAACTTCTACAGCAACAACAGTTACCACCACCATCACCACCATCACTTCCTCCTCCACCACTACTACCACCACCATCACCAACAACAACAACAACATTTCCGTCATCATCGACGCCACCGCGACAGCAAAAGCAGTAAAACTCATGCCACTTCCGGCTTGACAATGCGCGAGTCAAAAGGTGGCAATCACGAAAACCAGATAACACTCGCTTAGTAAAAACAAAGAAGTAAAGTGAGAAATAAAAAAAAGATAGTAAATAAGAATCATAATCCTAGGTAACCTTGCGCAAGATGCATCCGACATCCCTATCTCCCCATAAGTTTTCACGTCCAATATAAGAGAAAGAGCCGCTATCGATTATTAAGCGGAGATACCTCTCGTCCAGTCTGTAGGATAATCTAGTATCTCGCTCGGCTTGAAGAAATAGATAGCATTTATCGTTACAGTAGTGACCGAAGCTTATATACAGAACACGAAATCGGGCAGTACACATGAATACGCCATTCGTGATGGTTTGACAGCATTTTTTTTTTTTAGCAAAACTGGCCAATTATGCATATTATTGTATCGTCCAGCGAGTAATGAGAGACACGAGTCCGCGTTTAACGGAATCGTGATACCTGGTTTATGACCATTTTAAAAATGCATATAAATTCCTTACTCCTATGGAAAAAAAAGAGCGACGACAGACCGCTGGATTCTAACTCGTTACCCGGATTCATTATTTTTGTAGTTTGGGCTTTAACAGCGAAAAAATACTAACTCAAAAACAAAGTAATGTCGAAGGGGATGCTCGTAACCGAATGCGGTAGCCGACGAGTGACCGCGGTGTATAAATGATAAATACAAAGATCGATTAATCGAAAGAAAGGAACACTCGTGAAGATATAAATATATAAATATACATATATAAATATAAATATATATATATATATATATATAAATGAAAATATATATATACATAAAAAAATAAAAATTATTATATAAACGAAATTCAACAATTAGCTAGTTAGATAGGTATATTATATTAAAAGTTATACTCGAAACGATTCGAAATTCGGCGACAACGGGGAGATGGATCTTATGTATATTCGATAGCACAGCGTTTCTATGGGGACAAAATAATCAATCCCTTTGTAAAATTCTTATCCCATCTCGAAAACCACGGAACTACTATCGGATCCACGTGTCTTATTCCATTTTCCACACTGCGAAGACTTCGTACCTCGGTTAATACATTTACTTATCGAATTCGTGGCCGAACGATAATTCACGCGTGAAATCTTCGCAAGCAGTTCAACATTCGCTTTTATCATTCGAGTCTGTCTTTCGGACACGCACTTAGGCCAGTTGGATACTTTTATAAAACAATCAATACCGTGGTACGACGTGGGAGATGCCGACAAATTTAGCACGTTCCGAATCGAGAAAGTGACGGAACGCGCAAAACACCGATCAGGATCGCCGTGGTTTTTAAGTAAATGTTAGATTTTTATATAAAATGTGACTATGTAGAACCAAAGCAAATCGAGATTCTATATGACGTTTAAGCAATAAAACGTTAAGCTTAGGAAGAGGAAAAAGGCATCCATTGATCCGTCTCTTTGTAAATCAATCTCGACTGCGTAAACGAGAAACACACGAATTCTCAACAACGAAAAAAAAAATAATAATAAACAAACAAAATAGTTAGAAGAGACGGTGCGTGCATGCGTATATTTTAAATGTTCGAGGAGCAGTAAAACGATCACAATCTCCCCGATGTCCCGAATTTTGACTTGGCCAAATTGATACAAAAAAAGGCGAAACCGAGACTTATATAAGTCGTTAACGTGTAAGCAATTGCATGAGTGCAATCGTACATATGAAAGAGCATTAGAAGGAGAGGAAAAGAAAGTATGAAAGTGAAAAAAAGAAAGAATGAGAGGGAGAGAAAGATCGAGCGACGAATATAAACTGCACAGCACAAGCGAGGGACGTGAAATAAAAAAGAGATTAAATAATTCGTAGATAGATACATTGCACAAACAGCACGAAAGTTAGATTAGACAAGTTAAGTTTTTTGTCCACGCGTGCCCTGTCCGCGCGGCTGCCGTTCTAATCGTCTCTAATCGTATGTAATCTCATCATCGACGTGCTCCTCCGCCGTTAAAATCATCCACTTGCCGAAAGAGGATCGCCCCGAAAAGCTGCGGGTCGACGAGATGATATAGCACAAGCAATTTAAATACTTAAAAAAATGAGAAACAGCTGAAACTATCCGTCGTATATTGCTATCCGTCTCTTTTATCTTCGTGCTCGATAGTCTGTATCTTCATCGTCCTGCTTTTTGCTCCTACCGCCTCTTTTCACTCCTTTGGTTTTAAGTATCGCAACTCATGCTCGTCGCACCGATAATATCGTCGTCCCTGCTTTTTCTGAGACCGCGTTCATATCGGAGCAATGAATAGAGAGCTGAGCCGAATCTATACGAAAACTAATGACACACTAAAGCTTTAAGTCTTCAATCGTCAAAAAACTGAAAATCGTCCAAAATGAAAATAATTTTTAAATGATATTTTAAAATATATTGCGTAAAATTTTTATAATTGTGCCCTGATAAATTATAAACTTAAAGTCGCGAAATGTCAATTGCCTTGCATAGAACATGTTTGAAATTCGATACTCGACAAGAGGCTTTAATATTACTGTTTTTGTTGAAAGAGCTTTACTGCTCCGAAGCATTATTGGTCGCGCTTTAAACGACACAATATATAATATCTTTTTCTAATAAAAATCTTTCGTAAAATACCACATTCCATAGATACATAATTTATAATTTTATCTATGCGAACAGATAGAAAAAATAAGAAATAAAACAAGAAGAGAAAAAGAGACGGGAGGTGCAGTGATTAAGGGGCGAGAAAAGTGCGTCGATGATGACAGAAACGAGATAGACGATTCTGTTATTAATCAAAAGACAGACGGATCGTGTTTTAAGCGAATCAAAAGCGTTCGACGTTTCTCAATCAAAAAGATCGATGATCAAAGTTCGGCACATGAATGTTCGAAACGCAGAAAAGAAAGTGAAAAAACGACACAATCAAACCTGCCCAACATCGCGTAGAGTATAGATGTTTTATGATGAAAGTAGAGAGAGTGTCTACCGATCCGTCGCGATTGCGTCAACCAGCGAAAAGAGTGTGACTTTCCTTTTGGAAAGAAAGCTCGACAATAAAAACCGCCACATTTCTCAGAGAGAGCGTTTTTAATCTCGATGAATGATTCTGATACAATAATTCATATCATTCATGTGACATGTCTCAAAAATAATAACGTCGCAATATTGGCTGCATTTTTGACGCCTTGCTTTCATTTGATTTGCAGCTTTGAGAGAAGATGTTTAGAGAAAATTATATACAGATTATTGTTAAAAATTTTAATTTGTATATTCGCACGAAGAATATCGAGGGATATTTTGCCAAATTTCTTTCTAATTTGTGTTACTGTGTCACTATGTTATTAGAAATATGGTTATTCATAGATATGTTCAATTACGTGCGTAATTTTCTTATTGAATGCATTTAGCTTATCCTTAATTTTATTATGTCTTTAATTTTAGTGCAACATATAAATTATTATGCACGATCGCACGTGATGTAAGCGCGACCACGATTATTTCCTGCAGTTTTTGCATGTTGATGATCAAGTTTTATAATCATTTCTCAATTCAGTTCTCTCGTAATCTGCACCTTGAAAATAATTGTGTCTCTATATCTTTTTATAATCAAATGTCAGTCTTTCGACACTAATCTCAGTTATCTTTTAACAGTTGTGTTTTATCATCAAATATGTAACAAATTATTTAAAAAATTAAACATTTTAGAGAGTATATATATAGATATATTGCATATATTGCTCATAATAAAATGCAGGTTACAATCGCGATGTGCAAAACTTTTACATCATTTAAAATTATAGCTTAAAAGGAAATCGTCATGCTAATTGAATCTCATTTTCTGATAGAAATTGGGTGACTAGCCTCGAGGACATGGCACGAGTATGCAAAGAAAAAACAACAAAATTATAAATAAATATATATACATACATATATATAAATTCAAAAATGCATATATATATATATATGCATTTATGCGCGCAGCGGCGGCGAAGGCTGTTATTTTCAATCGTTGTGCGTAAAATAAAGCACTGTGCGTGAGAAAGTTAGCTTTTAAGGAAAAAAAGCGACATGAGAAAACATAAGTAAAAAGAAAATATCGTGTACATTATTAGTTAGGCGAAAGAAATAAAAATATAGGCTATTTTTGTGAAAGGTGGAACGAGCGAGGGGAGAGAGGGGGAACGAAGATCTCGAGTGGCAAGAGGGACCCAATAGCAGACTGTAATACGAATTATGCAATAAGAATCTGTTACCGCGTGCGTTTGCATCTGTCAATCAAATTCTGTACAGTAACGTATACCGGAAAGCGTTTAACCGACAAGAGGATATTAATTGGATCCGACACGCTCTACTTTTACGTTCCTTACGTTCCACCCAGTCACTCCCCTTATCAAATTGCTCGCTATGCACTCCGACTCGATTCCACCTTCGACAGAGAAAAAAAAAAGTGACGGATCCTGCACTCTTTTAAAGAATCAGCGTGGACGCCCGATCCTGTAAAAAGTATTTGAAGAAAGGCGCCTTAACACATTAAGGCGTGTATATTACTTAATGTAGACCCGTGCGTTGTCTAGAACATATACCGAGTGGAGCTAGCCGATCGAGCGAATCCTCATCGCGTTAAACGGGAAACCAAAATGTAGCATAAAATGATAGATAGATAATTATTAATGTAATCTGACTTAGTAGGGGCAAACAAAAATAGGGACAGTGGAATCGCGGACGGCAACGACGGACGGCGGGGAAATGTGAACCGGGGCGATACAAACTGTAAAAAAGGAGGCAAACTCGAGAGGAAGGCTACAGCGCAAAACTAGCAAGAGATTCACTTATGGTACCTAAAATCACGGACCCATCCAGAAAAAAGAAACACGCGCGCGCGTACACGAGATGTAAAAACATATACGCGTATGTAAATACACACAACACCAAGTACACAAGATGCACACAGCATAAAAGTGTAAAACTGTAGCGATGAGAAACTTAACAAAAGCCCTAGACGTAGTCTAGTCTAATCTAGCTTGTCGATCACTAGGTTAACGAAAAAAAGCGTTCATGAAAAATAGTGCAATAATTAATATCCGCAAATTATACTCAGAACCCTTATACAGCACAAACGGCAGGACACATGTATATGTATACACCGAAAACATAGAGACATATACATATATACATACATAAATACATACAGAGACACGCGTGCTGCGGCTGCTGCCTCCATCCTTTGCCCGCGTCCTTAAGTCGCAGTTCTCAGATTCTATAACCCGGCAACGTATTAGAGACAGTATAATTAATATCATTTCGAGATTTTTACCGTCGTGTCGTTTAAATTCTAACAAGCGACCGTTCCTGACTATTTAACTTTTATTGAATCTCATTACATTTTCCAATTACAACAAAATTCGAAATGCGTTTTCTTTTTTTCTTCTTCTCTTTTCGATTCCCATCACATAATCCTCTCTCTCCTTTTTCTTAGAATCTAAGCTATATAATTTCAATTTTTTCTTTTTCATCCATCCGCTCCCTCCTTTAAAATGCTCTCTTATCTATTTCCTTGACTGATATCCTGATGCCACCGCACACGTTCCTCCGCCCGGACAGACTTATCTCGCGGAGACTTACCAAACGATAGTCGACAATCATTGAAGAAACATACATTTAGAAACTTGTACGTGTTCTTTTCATTGAGGGCTATATAGGTATTAATTATTGTTACCGGCATGTTTGCACAAGTCTCGTGCAGGCAATGGACAGAGGAGGTGGTGTCGGTCCTGGAGAAAGTAAGAGAGCAAGGTGTATCGATTACTATCTTATCGTGTTCGCAATGCTTTTGCCTCTCGCAAGTGTACTACAAAACGCGATTTTGATATCGATCGACACGTAGGCATCGCGAATGCACACATGAAACATATCATCGAGCTAATCAACTGATCCCACCATTCCCAATTAGAAATTGCAGTAAGGGACGTGGAATATAATTAATCAATTGGTGCTTCAAATTACTTAAACTATAGCTGTGTGCTCGTTTCTTCTCTTTTCGCGACAATAGAATCGTGACGCTTAAAAACAAATCTTAATTGACGAATCGAGATGTCGCAAAATTTATTGCATCCTGCACTTATTTCGATCATTTCGAATCGCACATGTAGCGATATGACAATCTCTTAATAATTCATTTCGATGTAATTCGAATGTGATATCAGGAATAGTATTTATGGGTTGTAGATTTAAATTTTAAGATGTCACTTTAATTTTCATTGACGAGTATTAACTTTCGCACTTATGAATATTTATGAACGATAAATTATTAAAGACAAGGCAGCAAGTTATCCAAATTCTTTGCGTGTTGACTATCGATATGGGCATATCAAACCTATAGTTTTTTATCTAATAATCTTATTAATCACATTATTGAAGCAAAAATAATTTCAAATTCTTCTAAACTACTGTGTCCCAAAAAGAGACTAAATTTTAGATTGCGAATTGCAACTGAACAATAATTTCTTTCTAAGCAAAGTGCATTTAACTAAATTATTTATTTTTAAGATGCCCCTCGAGAGTCTAATATAATTCTTAGCGGGACGAGGGCAGCAGTCGGGCCAAATTGGGATACTTACCGATGCAAAGCACCGTGGAAACAGCTTAGTGTTAGTGCAAGAATGTTTAAAAGAAAAAGCACACAGTGAAAGAAAACAAAAGTAGGAGCCGTAAGCGTAGATACCGAGCATATAACATAAAGTAAAAAAAAATGTATGTATATAATCATATATATTATACAAGAAAGACTACAAACAGACACGCGCATCTATATATAATAAAGATATGTATATTATATATACATATGCATACATGTGTAAGAAGATAATATTAGCCAACAGATAGAAGCTATATCGAATATAAGCTTAAAGAGGAGAAGGGAGCGAACGAATGCGGGGCATCTATAAATGCGCGCGCCCCGCGACATACTGTGTTAAATACCTCTAGTTGTAAGAAATAAGAAAACACATTAAAGCGTACTTGTAAAAGAAAATAGATGTTGTGGCTAGCCTGCTGGACCCCCCGTGCCCCTAAATATAGGCACGTCTAATGTATGGAGCGATAACGAGAGAAACACAGTGAGAAAGAGAAAGAAAGAGAGGATGCATGTGCGTAAAAGAAAGCGTGTATAAGAGAAAAAAGATTAATAGGGCGAACATGCGAAGAAGAAAAGAAAAACGAAGAGAATATGAATATATCGAATACGAGAAATAAAAGGGATGAGAGAAAGAGAGAGTGAGAGTGAGAGAAAAAGCGAAAAAAAGAAAATGAGATCTAGTATGCCTCAGCAAAGAGAATGTTAAGAAATAAAAATTAAAAAAAAAAAAAAAAGTACGATAATTATGATCGCGTCCGATTCATACAGAGATTACGACGGTCCTTCATTTTTCTCGTAGCTTTTCGTACAATTTGACGAAATATGTATGCGTTGCGGAGCCCTATAGATATGCCCCTTCTCCCTATCCCAATGCGACACGCGGCATATCACTTACGATCGTACGCTAAGAAGTTAGGTGCCTTTATCCACTTCTTTGTGTGTATGCATTTCAATAAAGAGAAGAACAGCGAGAAAGCGAAAAACAGCGAGAACGCGTGAACACACAATCGGGGGAAAAAAAATAACATTGGTAAAACATACATGTATTGTACATCACGCGAATGAAACACAGCGCATAGCGAAATTTGAGAGAAGGGGCCGGTATAACATCCATCCATCGTGCATCGTTCGATACAATGCACATATTACGCGCGGAAACATTCTCCAAAATATAGGTTCAACGAAGGCAAGCGTCATAATCACGAAAGCGACGAAGAGGGGTGGGAGAGGGGTGGCGATCAAGAGCTCGCGACTTAAGTAAGATTCTTCCGCGATTAAACGTATGGCCCGCGGGGTCCTATGGCAGCCTCGTTGCATATTTAAGTTAAGGAGCTGTGAACGCAGCTCAAGAGCAACACGCCGAGCGAAAGCTGTATAATGTACATGTAATTTGCAACAACGCGCGTAGCGGCGCACGCACAAGCACAACAATACCTAAACTACAACAACACATACACACACAGACACACACAAATACACAGACATACGCATGTAGAGAAAACGGGAGAGCGAGAACCGTGTACTACGCGCGCGAGCAGTAGAGACAGCCTTGTGTACACAGGCATAGCGGAATGTGTACACTTGCAGAAACAATTTTCACACGATATACACGCAACACTACTACCGCGAGACGCCCTAAAACGTGCGTAAGAAAAAAAAGGAACGTGTATGATATTATATATACATAATATAGCATATAAAGTACACTATAAATAATGATGAATATAAATAAAAATATATATAAATACTATAAAAAAGTAAACAAAGTATAAATATGAAGGAAGTATATAAACGAAAATATAGGATAAAACACGCATAGGGCTTAAGAATACAAGATATTATTATGATGATGTATGGTTGGTTTATAATGTAAAATATATTATAGAAAATGTATATTATTGTTTCATTCTTTTCCAGTCCATCCTGCTACTTTTACTTGATTAGAATTATTTTTGTAACAACCAAATATATGCATATAAGAGAGAAACGATATATAATTGATACTGAAATTGAAATGCGAATAAGGTAAGTTTATATATACATATATATGTTTACATATTTATCATTATCACTGCATATTTTTTTGATAAAAAATTTGCAAAAATAAAAAATTAAACTCGCTAATAATTTCACGAATTTTCTCTCGGTCGTAATTTTTGCGTGGTTCGAATAATTTCGAAGCAATAATCTTTCTCATCTGTTTACATGATGAAAACAAAGAGCATTTAACTTTAAGTACAAACAACGCGTAACAATTAAACGTTTGTATTCAACGGTAATTAAACGTAAACATCGCTCGCATCGATAGTAGCCGCGAGATATAACGGCTGTATACGCTTGTTCTGCCTGTTAAAAAAATAAGGGTTGTGCGCCGCAACGCAGGTAATTATATAAACGCGGCGAATGTGAAAACGAACAAAAGAAAATACGCGCACCATGTAAAACATTAATTGAAAAAAATAGAATTATAACACGATTGCACAATATATTTAATCCAAAAAAAAATATTTATATTTGTTTTTTAAAATCAAAATTTCTGCAATAAATAAAGGATGTATCTTCTAGATCACAATATGCTTAAATAGACAGAAACGTTATTTAAAAAGTTTTGAAAGGAGGAAGGAGAAAAAATATCAATCGATACCACTTGAAGAGAAAGATGGATGATATATCCGAACGCGTAGTAAGATAAATATGAACAATTTATATATTGCGCGCGCGCATCTCACAATATATTTTTTTTCAATCTTCTGTGTGTTTTTCAAGAATTCCTACATATAAATAAATTAAAAACTTTCTATTGCAATGTCTAATTGCTTAAATATGCTCCAGTGTTTAAATGCCTCCCAATCTCCCTGTAATTGCCGAATAATATAAGCAATAATATCTCAAAGCGCAACGAAATTGAAAATAAACAAGTGCGGACTTCTCTAACAAGGTTCATGCTGGGAGTCACGGATGCTACTGTGAATGGCACCCTTTGCGAGGCAGTCTCTCGTGCATTCGCACACACCTGTGTACACTTCTCTGCGTAGATGGAAGATCATGTGTGGCGTATAATCGGTAGATACAGCCGCGCTTAATTGCGAGGCAGAGGTACGGTGCCCGGTTATTTCAGTCTAGACTGACATGACAGCCGAGGAAGTCCAAGCCCCGTGTGTGCAGCAGCATCGCAGTAATGCTCAACCGTTCACACGTGTCGCATTGCACATATCATTTTCTTGGCTGTACTAATTTCGTCACGCTTGGAAACGTCACTTCCTTTTTCCGTCGCAGAAAGAGAGAAAGAGAGAGAGAGAGAGAGCCAATTTTCACTCTCCCTCTCTCTTTTTCTCGCTCCGCATTTTTTATCTCTATATCATATGGGATAACTTCATATTTGTTTGAAAAATTAATAATGATAATACACATGATATATGTGGTAAATATTGCATTCATATAATTATGCAGGCAATCGTTATATGTGTGTGTCCTATCAACATAGCAATATTATCAAATATAATAATCATGTTTAATCAATTTCTTATACAACCGTTCTACTTAATAACATGATCAAGATAATAATTATTTTTAAGTTTTCGCGCATATTTTATGTAAATTTCTATAATATTCCTATCATTAACAAACAACTGTCATTATATATTATAAAAACCACAATACACAACTGAATTCCTAAGAAAAATATATCTACAAGCAAAATAACGAATGCGATTTCTGCTGATTTCTATTCGTAAATTAAAGAAAAAGTATATATAAATATATAATTTAAAAAAAAAAAATCTCATGGCTTTGAAAAAACGCTTTTAATTATGAAAAAGAATTTATTGGACTAAATAATAAAAGATAACAGTGAATCATAAAATTACCAAGCTCAAAGTTAATAATCACAAAATTTGGGAACCTCTATCATATGGATACATCGTTCACTAACACATGTATACGCATGTACGATCTATCACATATCTTTACGCGCGTGATGTGTAGATACACGATCGTCTCCCCGTGTGCGGACGCACATACGAGATCTCCGTTAATACATCGAATACCCAACGGCCGTACAAGAGAATAGCGTAGTATAAAGCATAAACTACAATTAGTGGTAATCCGCGTGACACGGGCATGGCACCCTTTGCGCATATTAGAGCATTAGCTGCCGACGAACTCATACGAACGAACCGTACATCATTTCGGGACGTGCCCACGTCTACCGACAAAATCGTTAAATTTACGAAGAAACACGACTGACTCGATACATAGCGACTGAATATAACTCGCTCAGCATGCGATCACGATGCCCGTACGCACAATTGTACGCATGTATCGTTATTGTTACGGATAGCAAGACTTCTGTATGATATTATAAAACTATAGTCGATAAAATTTGAGGGAAAAAAGCAGTAATCAACTTAAATACTAAATAAAAGTTTTATTTTCTAACAAATTTTATTTGATTAAAAGTGAGTCATTGAACAAGACTATTCTTGTTTGCATTTTTGCGATTATTTATTGCTTCTAAATTGCGAAAGCTTGTTGCATCAATTATAGTGATAAGATAGAACTAAACTAATATGTAGTTGGTTAATGTGATTTTCGCCATCATCGAGATGTTGATGGTGTAGCATATGGATAAAGGCTCTAAATCCTATCATTTATCTCTATAGTTAAGGTACGGGGATTGAAGCACTGCAATTTTATGGTTTTGCGGAAATAGATATGAACTTCAGTCAAGAACCAAGTGAGGTAAAACGCGATCGTAAAAAAGGGTATTGGACTATTCTGGAAAGATGCATCGTCTGCAGAGCCTGCTTTAAGAGAATGCAAAATTCTTGAAATTTATGTTTTTTATCTATGATTTGTGACGTAAAAAGCAGATTACTTAAAAATTACGCTAATTGTTGGTATCAGGTTCTAATTAATACGAAGTCGATTTATGCAATACACCAACCATGTTTACACAATATTTACATTATTTAATTACATGTAATTATACTTTATATATCTCTATAAATATTGAAGTTTCCACAAAATAAAATCATGTAAGTATAAAGTATAAAGTAAAATTTTTACGATTCATATAATTCTTTTATACAAGAAGAAATTTATATATATAAGTAATATGCAAATATATTATCAAAGTAAATTATGGAATTAATTATTTTCTTTTTTTATTCTGTTGGATTATTTCCGTTTGTCGACTTTATGTCCGCTTATAATTCAACGATTCATGCAATTTTATGCATTTCCCGACGTAAAAATTGTTTATGCGGAAATAGCATTGGGAAATTACAACCGTGATTCAAATCATATGTTTTTTATATGAAACATCTACCAAGAAAAGTTTAAAATGATCGATTTTACCCTGAACTGAATTTTGTAGCTAGGATAATGTTTGATTTTACAAACTGGATTCAGAAACTGTACGTTCATGCTAGATAACCTGTTCCGTATCAACAGTCAGTTCCAGTTACTTTGTAGTAATTTGCCTAACAGATAGCTATGGCACAACTTTTACTAGAGAATACAAATCAAGCGACCTGCATGAGTACCCATAGTTGGAAGTTTAAACTTAGGTGACTAGACACACTGGTTTGCGACGACATATCTTTCTCTTTTTGTGATGTCAAAATTTAAATAAATTTCACATATTATAATTCTGATTTTATATATTCATAATCCACAATTATAAATTTTGATGTAACTTATTCTGCTTACTATATTTTTGTTTTCAAAATTCAAATTTTATAGCATTAAAGCACTATTAATAATGTCTACGTTATTCAATTTTATCATAATTTATTGAAAATATTGATTTGTGCAATATTACGTAGTAATTAATAAATAAGTATCCTAGAAATAAATGTGTTTCATCGATAAAACATAACATAAAAGCATTTTATTCATCTCATTTCGCGCGGAACATACATTAATCATAGCGCTGCTTACAATGTTATGAAGTAATTTATAATTGCCTGAATTAAAAAATGTATGTTGAAAACTCATATAAAACTGACCCTCGACATATTATATCGACATATATTCGCAATATGTGCTGCAATTAAAACATTTATTATTTAAAAATACAAGAGATAAAAATTAAAACAATTATTAACACACAAAAACTTCTCTTATTGTGAAACATATATATATAAGATGTGTGTATAAGAATATATTACGAGTACATATGTCGATAGTCAATTTTATATAAGTTTTCAACATATAAAGACATTTTTAATTTACTCACACATATTCACAGGCAATTATAAATTACTTTATAAAAGATCTATAAGACAGCAACACTATGATTAATGTATGTCCGGCGTAAAAAAAAAAAAAAAGAATAAATAACATACTTTCATGATGTTTTATCGATGAATATAAAACATTTATTTCTAGGGGATACCTATTTATTAACTATTGCGCGATATCAATCGTTATATGCTTGTTTTATCAATGATAATCATCACAATTATCTCTCAGTGTATCTCGCTGACAATAGAAATAAACGATAAAATTCTATGGCACTCCGTACGTGCCAATTAAGTCTAATTGATGCCTAACCCGAACAAAGGAAATGCGATGCGGAATTCCAATTCCTTCATTTCAATCAACAGAAAAGTTTAGAGCAACAGCCTCAGAACAGAGCAAACGTGGTTCGCAGAATTGGCCTCATCGGTCACTAGAGAAGCGTGGAACAGCGTAGTTCCCTCTGCCATTCTCATTTGCGGTTGTCGGTCCACTGCCATTCCACCGCCCTCGCAACCGCTTTCGTCCTTTACACCTTCGTATATTTCGTTCTAGCAACATCACGTTACGTTGTAAGTCTTCTCTGAACGGCCGTAAGATGCATAGTGATTGATTGTTTGGTGCTTTGGTAGCATACCGAAACTATTGAAAGCGGTCGGAACGAGCGTTGGAATCCAGTAATTCTCGACTCTCACGCAATGTTCTGATTAGACCATGTTATTATAATAGATGATGTAATTATATCAAAAAATTTCACGGTTTGTGTCCAAAATCTTAACTTTCAGATACAAATAAATATTCTTCCAATGAATAAATCATTATAATTATATAAAAAAATTCAACGTTTGTATCCAACATTTTAGATTGCAGTTTAATCAATTTGACATTATCAAATGTCTCTTACTTTTCAATTAGTATACATATAGCATAAATATTCTTCCAAATGAATAAATTGTTATAATTATATAAAAAATTGTATTAAAAAATTTCAGTGTTTATGCCCAACAGATTTCTAGATTTTAGATCAATCAATTCGATATTATCAAATGTCTCTTACTTTCAATTATAATATATATATAACGTAAATATATCCTTTCCCAAATAAATAAATTGTTATTTACAAATGCTCAGATATATTACTGATGATAATATCTCATTTGTTGTTCAAAAATTCAACATACTTAAATCTTTCTATAACAAGTGAGTTATTATCATCAATATTTATTTCAAAAAAATATATATCTAAAAAATGATATTTTTTATACTTTTGTTTGTTGTAATAAAAAATTTGCAATTTATAATGTAATATTTCTCTCTCTAAAATATTAAATATATAAAAGTATCATATATAATATTTCAAATTTTTGTTACACGCATTAATTTTTATAATAATAAACATATTGTGATGGAACGCGCGAAATTTCTCTTTTATTCACGCAATGTACGGACAAAAAAAATAGTGTTCAATGCATTATGGTGCATAGCTTCTCAAACTTGTAAACCAAGTTAAAGGTCAATGTGTGCCAATTATGAGAAGCTACCTAAATCTCCCTTGAGAGCTTTTCTCGCTGCAAAGAGAAACGTGAGCGTAAGTACCATCATTAGCAAAATAGACAAGAAAATGTTGAAAAGTAATTCGCATAATTATATTATTAGTCCATATGAGAATACACGAAGAATCTGAGAGATTGTAAATTTTGATTGATAATAAATTGAATATGATTTATTCTATATCTATATATTTGTCATTGCTTTTTTTTTAAATATATACTCTTTAATGTACATTTTACAAAAAATATGTCTATCAAATTAACTCTTGATAAAATCAATATGATTTAGTAAGAGAAAATAAAACCGTCTTTTTTATGCTTTATAATAACATAAAAGTAAAAATAAATCCATTTTAATTTAGTTATTTCTATGTATTCAAGATATATAATAAGATTGAACTGTAATTATATTTGTAATTATATAACTTTTTACAGCTTTGTAATCGTATCAAAATTGTGCGTGTAACAAAAATAATCAAATACAATTAGCATCAATTGTAGTTTCATGATGCCATAGTAAGCTCATTTTGACTAAAGCTTGGCAATATTTTATGCACATTTTAAGAGAAAAATAAAAGCAATATTGCACTTACCAATCGGAGCCTCAATGTTATGACGCTTTCAGCAAAGCAAATTATCAAATCTTGTATTACCTGGGGCCCATTTGCTGGTTCCAAAAACGAAAATTAATGCTGTTGCTGCTCAGCGGCAATGTTGGATCAGTCCATTTTTTCCCGCGTATGCAACAAGCGAGGCGTCAGTCCACTATCTAATTGAAATAAAGGAAAACACATTTATTTTCTGTTTATTCTATTTTTCAAAGTTATTTTATATGTTATATAAATGTAAAATACGAAATAATATTAGTATTAATTTATCTACTTACTTTAATTACTTTATTATATCGTCTTCTTTATCCGCTGCGAACCCAGACCGCCAAAATGTTCGTTGCACATACGTAAGCTGTGAATACAGCTTGTATTCTTTGCCGCGCATGCGCAAAAAGATAGTCCACATCAGAATATCAATGGTCGTGCGATTATTGGCTTTACTGAACGAGACCAATTTCAAGCCGTGCATACGTCATACGTAGTACGTAGAGAAGTGGTATTTATAACCTTAACAGAGAGAGAAAGAGAGGTTATATTGTGATAATATAAATCATCTTTATATAAAATTGTAGATTATTTGCATTCGGTGAATGAAGTAAAATTAGAGAAATGTCGTATTTAACGAGAAAGGAAGTAGATGAAATAAAACCACAGATCGAGAAAGCGGTTCATAAATTTCTTGGCTTCAGTGAACCAGCAATTGTTACTACTGCTATCAACTGTATCACTTCTGGCTATGATAAACGTAAAACAGCAGGTTAGTAGTAGAGAATAAAATATCAATCTACATTCTTTACAATTTTTAACATTAGCACTTAAAACAAATAATATATGTATTGTTATATTAAATATATATAATTTTGTGTTTTTTTTAAATTCTATAGATAAATTATCAGCCTTGTTAGAAGACAAAAAAGCTTCTAAATTAACAGAAAAAATATTTACAATTTATGATGATACTAAAGCAGCTCAGAAGAACAAGAAGCGGCCGCATTCGGAAGATAAAGATAAAGACAAAGATGTGAAGAAATCAAGATTTAAAGATGATGAAGCAAAAAATGAGAAAACTGTAGAAACTCAGCTTTCTGCAGATAAGGTATTAATTTTACTTGTTAAAATATTTTAAATGCTAATCTTACAATTTTATTTTCTATATATATTTATATATATTTTTAGATAAGGCAAATGATGGCTAATGCGCAAAGAGAAATAGAAGAAAGAAAAAGAGCTTTAAAGGCAATAAAGCAGGAAGATGTTGCTGCAAAGCCATTATTTAAAGGACGAGATACATTACCCACAGTAGGAAGCATGTACAATCAAGGCCTATTGAGTAAAACAGATTCAGATAAAGCACGAAAAATAGCTGCATTGCAAGCACAAATCAGAAATAAATTAAGTTCAGGATTACTTGCTAATATTAATGTACCAGATAAACCAACTCCTTTAATTTTGGATGAATCTGGTAGAACAGTAGACATAACTGGCAAAGAAGTACAACTTACTCAAGTAGTGCCTACTTTAAAAGCTAATATACGTGCAAAGAAAAGAGAAGAATTTAAAGCTCAATTACAAGAATCGAAAGGTCCAGAGGAAATACAAGATACTCAATTCTTTGATGGTAGAATAGGAGTAAAGCCAGCGATGCGTGGTAAACGTGCATTGAAGTTTCATGAGCCAGGGAAATTTCAGCAATTGGCAGAGAGAATACGCATGAAGACACAATTAGAGAAATTGCAAAATGAAATCAGTCAAATCGCTAGAAAAACGGGGATTAGTTCAGCAACTAAATTAGCTCTAATTGCACCTAAAACTGAAGCTCTCTCTGAAGATGTGCCTAACGTAGAATGGTGGGATTCTGTTATATTAACTAGTGGATATCCTAATGAGAACGAGCCCACGACAATCAAAACTTCGGCTATTACAAATTTAGTTGAGCATCCAGCACAAATGCGACCTCCAAGTACATATATGTTTATTTTACTTTTACTTTATTGATATATTTTTTATACTATATAATTAAAATTATTTTTGTTATATCTTACAGCGGATCCTTTGAAACCAATATATATGCCTGTATTTCTTACAAAAAAGGAACGTAAGAAATTAAGAAGGCAAAACAGGCGAGAGACATGGAAGGAAGAGCAGGAAAAGATTCGATTGGGTCTAGAACCACCACCGGAGCCAAAGTTGCGGATCTCTAATCTCATGCGAGTTTTAGGAACCGAAGCTGTACAGGATCCTACAAAAATAGAAGCTCATGTTCGCCAACAGATGGCTAAGAGATTAAAGGCCCATGAGGATGCGAATGCAGCACGCAGACTCACTGCTGATCAACGTCGCGAAAAAAAGGCGAGAAAACTTAAAGAAGATACTAGCCTTGGCGTACATGTTGCTGTATACAGGTAAATATGTTTATAATCTTATTGTGTGTATGTGTGTGTGTATATATATATATATATATATAAATTTATGTAACATAAGATAAACATATCTTTACAGAATACGCGATCTTATCAATAATGCCTCAAAGAAATTCAAAGTGGAGACTAATGCGAAACAGCTCTATCTTACTGGTTGCGTAATGTTGTTCCGAGACTGTAATGTTGTTGTAGTGGAAGGTGGAACAAAACAACAAGCTAAGTATAAACGACTGATGATGCATCGTATTAAGTGGGAAGAGGATATAGTGAAAGATAATGATGGTAATGATGTACCGAACAGATGTGTTCTTGTTTGGGAGGGTACAAGTAAGCAGCGACATTTCGGAGAAATTAAGTTTAAAGTGTGCCCAATTGAAAAAATGGCTCGAGAGCACTTTAAAAAGCATCAAGTGGAGCATTATTGGGATTTAGCTTACAGTGGGGCAGTTCTTGATAATACAGATGAAGTACGCTCTTAAAATATATTGTAAATTAAATTACTCTTGTAAATTAATTAATACATGAGCAAAGCTAATATGCAGATTAAATAATAAATAAGTTCTGTACTTAATAAAATTATTAAGTTCTGAACTATATAATTAAAATTATGATAAAAAATAAAAGATGTAATCATGACAAATTGAACATAAATAAAAGTTCACTGCTTCTGGAGATCTATTTCTATTTGCAGTAATTCAGTATAATCTAATTTCTATACCGTAATGATGAAATAAAGCGATCTTAGGAACTACTTTTATATTACTATATTTTGTCTTTTATCTTACTATATTTTGCTGTCAAATTATACTATTATATGCGAGTATGCTTATTTTCTTATTTATTTTTAATTTCTGTATAAATAAACCTTGAAATAAATTTTACTAGAAGCAAATAATCGTTTCGCTTTATTCTACACGCGACGTACTCTCACGATTTATTATTGATGATGATCTTGTTGACACAGGGAATAGAGACAAAGTAATGTGGAGAAGTAGGAGTAGGTGGAGAATCGTTTGCGATTATATATTTGAATGAATCACAAACATCTTAAGGAATTCTAATCCGCAAATGACATTGTAGTCAAGCCCATCAAGTGCATTAATTAATAGGTGCTGCGATGCTTATTGTTATAGCATTATGCAAACGAACACGTGCGATCCACGCATACCGCGTTGCAAGCACAAAGGTGCGAATGGAGTGTGTATTAGACCTTGAAACAATATCGCGATTTCCAATAACGTAGCTGTAGGAAAGGCGAATCTTAGCTTCGCTCATAGCATTAATCCGACAGCTGCAGCCGGTGTAATGATGTACTTTTACTAGCTGCATACATATTATACTTTGATACCTCGTGCACCATTGATACCATGCGTTGCTGCGATCCTGGCTGGACCCCACTCCGGAGTAAGCCATACAGGGTACACTCGAGTTTTACTTTCGTTCGAGCATCGCTCTCAGTTCAAGATTACCGCTGTGCGTTCTCGCGCACACCGCTCTCGCGCATGCGACTCTTGTGAAATCTTTCCAGGCAGATGAATGCCATCGCGTATTAACTACGTGAGTGAGATCCGTACATTACGAGGATATCACACGCATTATCTCCAAAAAAATGATTCCTGCTAGAAGCATCGCCACAGGTGGCTTGCTCATCTTTGTATCACGGTGAGTACTTTCAATCGTATTCTAAATCCTAACAAATACAATTAATACTATTTATTTTTTAAATTTGTATTAATTTGATATAAAACGATGAATTATGATTTAATAGTAATATTTAAAATAATGTGTGTGTGTGTGTGTGTGTATGTATGTAACAAAATATAATTAGAAATTATATATATATATATATATATA